>NC_136903.1:29491237-29607330 GCF_949606895.1 Notothenia rossii | reverse complement strand
ATAGACAAGTTTACGCGCCAAAACACGGGTAGCGCCATAACCCTACACAAATGCACTTCATTTCCGCCGGAAGTCTTTTGCACAGCGTCTGTCGGTGTAAACCGGTGTAAAACAGTCAGACGGGCACTGGTGTAAACACAGCGATTTCGATGCTAACAGTGATGCTAGCTTGGGAAACACGATTCTACTTCTTTGACTGGAGATGGCGTTACTCTCCCCCACCCGAATTCAGTGCAAAACTGGGAGGATAACATGACGACGTGGCCCAGCATAACGTACAGCAAAATTTGCTCCTACTTCGTTCAATCCATGGCAATAGATGGAAAAGCAATGGACAGTCTGAAGGCATATCATAAGGCTGCGCACATTCTACTTTGCCCACATGCTCCCGAAAATTGTTGACGATTTTGTTGAGGGAAGGTTACAGTTCTGCAGTAAATATCTCAGCATTTTAAAACCAAAATAAACTGCCTTATTTAGGTCATGCCCACAGGAGCCAACAGTTGTCTGTTGTTTCCATAATGCACAATTTACATGATCTCTTTATGCTGTGCAATATATCATATGTGCCTGTACTGTTTGAGTGAAAATAAAGTTTGATGTAATTTAATTTCATTATTGCACTGTTATTGCATTATTGCATTTCATATGTTCCTTAGAGTGCTACAATTTCTTTTAACACAGTTCATCATTCATATTAAGCTCATACTGTACATAAATAACACTGAATGAATTAATTGTTGAGAGGAAACTAAAGAAATGGCTTCAACAAGAAAGATCACATGTTTAATCCTAACAGGTATTACAAATTAAAATATAAAAGCAGCCCACACAATTACATCACTATGAAAATATTCATATATAATATTAAAAAATACAATGCATGCAGTATTTGTTGTGTTTATCTGTATTTAATGAACAACATGGGCTGGGTGCTGGGTGCTGGTTTGTGGTCGTAGCACTCTCTATCTAACCACTCGTTCAGGTGCTTTCTCGAGTGATTGCAACCAACTACCGCACACGTAGTTCCCGAACCACTTTTCTTCATGTTGTAATTGTTATATCCTCTTTGTCTCTGCGATATCAGTGCTTTGTCGGCACAACGGAGCTAGCTAGCAAAACAAACCCAGTCCGCCAAAACGGAAGTGCATTGCATCGAAGAGAGGAGTTCAGGATGTAGAGCGGAAACGGCTCAATAACTTGTGTATAGCAACACGTCATGTTTATGTTTACGCGCGAAATCAATAGCGCGAGGAGGGCTGCATTTCTATGAGGTAAATATTACCCGCTGCGGAAATAGGTATAAATAGCAAAAAAAAATTGGCGATTTTTTCAATCTGACTTCATATTGACAATTTTTAACAACACAGGGTGTTACATAACACACTTTCAGGAAAAGTCACGGACTGGGAGACGTTAATATTTTATTGAAAAAAAGTTACATAGCCTACAATAAAAAAACAGCTGCGGGTAAAATTTACCCGTTGGCGGTTCTAGTGTTAAAGCAATTTAACATGGTGGCCCTGTCCGATATAGTGCCAGATGCTGTGGTAAGGCACGGAGGTAGCTCATTACGGATTTCACCGGTGGATATCGATTTATGGCTTTCCAAAATGTCCTAGGATAATTTAGGTTTTCTGTGGTCACTGGCAAAAATAGTACTTTGACCCAGCACTTTTGACATGTGAAGTGAAGCTATTCCTTAGCTGCCTAAAACTCTGAGTCTGATTTCCTAGCCTTTGCCCAGGCCTTGTTTCTCTCATGAAGGAGGTTCAGCAGAAAACCAAAGATTGTCTCGTCCCTTTACTCTGAATATGTACGCAGCGGTGCATGTCTATCAATGATCTCCATAAAACCAGGATAAAAATTAAGACCATGCAGTTTCAACATCAGCACACAGATCGATTTTTTCCCCAATCAAACCCAAACAGATCATGAACAATACCCTCCTCCACAAAATGTTTTATGTCTCTCGTAATAATAATACAAGGTTTAAACTTTTGGACCTTAGTGTCCCTAATTGTGGCTACAGCACAGTGGTCACTCACATTTTCGCAAATACTCCCACAGATGAGTATTTATAGGGAACATTAGTTAGAATGAGATCAATTAGGGAGGATTTAATAGGGGACTTAATGTTAGGGCGAGTAGGACTGTCAATAATCTGAGTAACATTTAAAGAGATACAAAGGTTTTTTAAAACCTCTGATACTGCAGTTAACCAGTCCCAGTTAAAATCTCCTAGTAGCACTATTTCTTTGTAGTCTAGCTGCGATAAAAGATTTGCTAGCGAAGACAAGGAGTCCTTGACAGCTGAGGGGGGTCTGTAACAGCCCACCACCATGACCTGTTGACCCTTTGCCACTTCTATATTTAAGGCAAAAAATTCGAATTGCTTACTGATAGATTTGGAAACTAATGTGGATACACTGAACTTATTCTTGACATAAATGGCAACGCCACCACCTTTATTAGGCCGGTCAGAACGATACACATTATAACCATTTAAGGTAATGTCAGAGGCCAAAATAGATTTATTTAGCCATGTTTCTGATAAAACAATGACGTCAGCGTCAGTCGAGCTTGCCCAAACTCGGATACAATCTAGTTTACCTAACAGACTGCGCACATTCAAATGGATGAAACCAACCCAGACCTAGCTTTAAAATCAGCAGGAGTAGCGATCTGACTACTACTAGAGGGCGGACCAGGGTTAGGTTGTACATTCCCTGACAGTAATAGCAACAAAAAAAACAGGCATCTTTTCCTCTTAATCGACACACATACATTGTCATCTACTTTAGAAACACCGGAAAAGTCTGCGAGAGTGTGATTTGAGCTTAAGAAGCAGTCCTGAAGAACCATCATCGCAGGAAAACAAAAAAGACAAACATATTTTGTCGAGCAGATTGTCTGTGACAAGGCAACCGGTAATTGTTTGTGCAACACATCCAAACCTTTGCAGGGGGTGCCCACTGCGGGTGGCAGAACAGACCTGAATTCAGTAGACTTCTCAGAATGACTAGAGATCTTCTCATAGTCCAAAACAGTAACCAGGCACAGCAGAATCCCGATATGGGCCATTTCCCCAGACCAGCACACAGTATCCGCGATGTTCCTGGGGCAAATCAGCACAGCAGCAAAGGACAGGCGAAAGCAGCAGCGTGGAAGCGCTCCGGTCCCTCCGTCGTATCCCCGGGGTGAAAGCAGGCCTCTGCAACAGCAGAACCAGGACAGGTGGAAAGCAGGCCTCCATAGATCGCAGATCGCAGGCAGCAACAGGTGGAGCCGCTCCGTCTCTTCGCGACGAGCAGGCCTCCGTAGATCGCAGATCGCAGGCAGCAACAGGTGGAGCCGCTCCGTGTCGTTGCGACGTCTCCGGGGGAAAAACACCCCAGCACAGCCACACTCGACAGGTGGGAGTAGGCTTCCGCAGATCGCAGACAACTAAAACTACTACTTGTATAAGCAGGGATGGCTAAATGTTTGTAAGGAGAGCTAGATGCTAACAGATGCCAGATGCTAACAGGTAGTGGAAGCCTGTAACAATTGCAACTGTTGTGTACAGAGAAAGAACAGAGTACTAACAGAAAATACACCTTGTTAAATTCTCAAAGGACATGCTTCATAGAAGGACATTTTGCAGAAACTACTTCATAGCAGATGTGTGTCTGTTCTTGGGGTTAAACTATGGAATTCATTATCAAATTACTTAAAGAGCTGTATGAACATCTTTAGTTTTAAGAAAATGTTTACAAAGAAAACAATTAGTATAAAGATGTCATGTAATTCATGTACTGTAGCTGCTGGATTGTTATGTTGATGCTGTTTGTTTTTGTTGTTTGTTTGTTTGTTTTTATGTTACTGTCAAAGTTTATTAACCAGTTAAGCCCTGAGCCAGGGGCGCCGGAAGCAGGGGGGCCAAGGGGCCATTGGCCCCCCCACTTTTATGGATCAATTCAAAAATATACGTGTATTTGTGTAAAAAAATATTTTTCCGGGGTTCGAGTTTTTTGTTTGATTTTAAATAAGCAAAGTCTTGGCTTTCAGAATATGAAACTTTTATTTCCAAAAACAAACGATAAATACAGTTTTGAAGCTTGTAAAGGGAAGAAGACAGGCACCTCGCTCTCACTCGGCTCCCCCTCAGCGCAGCAGCAGCAGCAGCTCCCCTCCCCCTCCCTCTCACTGAAATTATTAATGTAAACCGTATAGTAATCTAGATAACACGGCAGGGTCCGTGACAGTTTCATCTGATTTCAAATAAACAAAGTCTTGGCTTTCAGAATATTAAACTTGTTTCGGCAAATCCAGATGATAAATACAACTTTGAAAGCTTGTAACGGCATAATTACAAGAGGAGAACGGAGTAATTTAACGTCACAGGGCATAACAACAGCCGGTGTTTCTCGTCTGTGTGTTTAACACAGACACACTTGCGAGTTTACCCCAGACAAGTAATCCAAACGAAAATATTTTCCCTCCATAGCTACTCTGGTCATTTGCCCCGCTAATAATCAATCAGATCGATGGATTCCAGAGAAGAGGAAACTTTGAACGTCTTTTTCTCAAAATTATGACTCGGTGGCAATCATTATATAATGTGACATTTTGCTTAATATTTGGAGTACAACAACAATCCTGATATCATTAGAAAGCTAGGAATCTCCTCTTTCCAACAGTGTATACAACTCAAAATGTGTCTTTGGGTCAATTCGAGCAGTTCAAATATTGCACTAGGTAAAATAAAGCAGGCAAACATAACAGGAAGAATATGTACATTTTAATCCAATCAAAGAGGACTTTGTCACACCATTCAAATGTATCAAGTAGCCTACATTACAACCAATAAAAAAGCTGAGATTTGTTTATTTGTTACGTTGTTCTGTGTGTGGCAGCCGTTAACCTAGAAAGATAAACTTAGCTCGCAAACATGTCAGAAGAACCAGCGAATAAGAAAATGAAATACAGTCAAACTAAACTTAAATTCAACCACTTCAATGTCACATCCCTGACATCCACCACAACTCCAGAGCCTGGACCTTCAACTATAGAACCAGCGCAGCCAGATAAACCCAAAAGCAGCAGCTCTGCGGCCGCAGAGACTGTCAAAACCGCAGGCCTCGTTGAACCGAAACAGGCTGGTTCCGACTGCGTGGAGGCTTGTTGTCGCGACATCGAGACGGGTAAAGCTGCACAGCTAATTGTTGATAAAAAGGAGACCGCTAGATCGTTTGGACAAAGATAAAGGTACTTTAATGCAGAATGGTACAAAAACCGAGAGTGGCTAATTCTTTGTAAAACCACTAAACGGGCCTTCTGTGAAATTTGCAGATTTGCTGCTGTCAAACGGCTGGTAACTTTCTCAAAATGTGGAGATGACAGTTTTGTAAATACCGGATGTAATAACTGGAAAAAGTGCCCAAGCCTCCTGGACAGCCACGAAAAGTCCAATGTTCACAGAGAGTGTGTTCAAAAAAAGTGTGCTTTCTTCAGTCAAACACCAGTCAACATCCAGCTTGTCCAACAGGAGCGTATTGAGCAGGAAAAAAGAAGAGATGGGATGATGGAGCAGCTGCGCTGTCTGCAGTTTCTAACCCGACAGGGCCTAGCAATCAGGGGGCATGAGGATAAGGAGAGCAATTTCAAAAGGCTAGTAGAACTCGTAGCTGATAAAAACCCCACTCTGAGAAGCTTCATGCTCACCGGGAAATATGCATCACACGAGACAATCTCATAAACCAAATGTATCGGGAATCTCTCACCACTTTATTAACAGAAATTAAAAACAATGCAGAACATTATGCAGTTATTGTGGATGAAACTCGCGATTGCTCCGGGCATGAACAATTGTCTCTGACTGTACGATGGGTATCAGCTGATTATGTTGTCCATGAAGACTTCATAGGAATGTATGACTGTCCTAAGACTGACGCATTATCAATAACGCTTACTATTAAGGACATGTTACTGAGATGCGGCCTGGACATTGGTGACATGAGAGGGCAAACCTACGATGGCGCATCTGTTCTACAGGGACAAATGTCAGGTGTGGCCAAACGTTTTAAAGACATCAATCCCAAAGCAATCTCAATGCATTGCACTAATCACAGCTTAAACCTCATACTCCAGGAAGCTGCTTCAAAGTGCAACATGGTACGTGGTGCCTTCAGTTTAGTTCACGACATACATGAGGTCATCAACAACTCACCAAAACGACTTGCCATCTTTAATACCATTAGGGATGCTGCAGCTGCTGCCTCTCCTACTGTCAGTGGCCTCACACCGCTCTGCCCCACTCGCTGGACAGCCAGAGGCAGTGCAATAAAATCCCTGCTTGCGAATTATGAAGCCGTCTACGACACGTTGGATGAAATAATCTGAATGGGGGGGAACACAGAAGCAAGCAAGAAGGCACCAGGGCTGCAGGCATTGATGACTCAATTTAGTGTGTTCTTCGGATTGAAAGTGTGTCTTACACTGTTTTCTTCTGCGGAAGAGGTGGCTCGGGTGCTCCAGTCCAAAGACCTCTCAGCAGAGACAGTTAAGTCAGCAGTGCAGATGCTCCAGACACACTACACAAACCTGAGGTCCACAGAGGCATTCCACAGCATCTTTGAAGAGGCCCAAAGAACAAACATGAGCGACCTGGTCCAGGCCCCGGCTCTTCCTCCAAGGCGGCGCGCTCCACGCCGTTATGATGATGGGGATGCGTCTCATCAGTGGGAAAATCCAGAGGACTACTTCAGGAGCCAGTTTTTTGAGGTAGTTGACCTGCTCACTTCTGAGCTGACTCGCAGGTTTAACCAACCCACTCTGCAGCTGCTGATGAGTATGGAGCAGGTACTCCTCACAGCAGTAAACAGTCCCCCTGGTTTCGGCAGCATCAACATCCCCCAAAATCTGGTCGACATGTACACAGGTGATATTGACATGGAACGGCTGTCCACCCAGTTGTCACTGTTTCCAGCAGTTTTGCAGGCACACAACAGTAGTTCCGCCGCTGAAAGACCCATCATGCAGGTGACAAAGGTGTCCACAATCACCGACATGCTGGCGGCACAGGGACGAGGCACGCAATCCCTCTTCAGTGAAGTGGATAAACTTCTACGGCTGTATTTGACTGTGCCAATGTCAAATGCAACAGCTGAGCGGAGCTTCTCCAGCCTCCGTCGGTTGAAGACGTTCCTCCGTTCAACAATGTCCGAGCGCCGCTTAAATCACCTTCTCTTCCTCCACATCCACAAAGATTTGACCGACGGCCTGGACCTCAAAAAAGTGCTCCGGAGCTTCTGCTTTGCCAGTGAGCGAAGGGAGGTTTACTTCGGCAAAATCTAGGAAGATTGTGTAGATTTAGCCACGTGGAAATGTTCTTTAGCTTTAGCCTAATGTCGGACATTTGTTTGAAGGGTGCTCCGCCTCCACCCTCACCTGTGATTGGACATTTGAGTCATGTGATTTTGATTACATGACATCACAGCTTGTGTTAGGTGTTATTAACCAATAGTTTTATTGGAAGACCTATTTTATTATACAGTTAATATTACGCCCCAGCCAGGCCAGTTCGAGTGGCTCTTCGTCCTTTTCGTAACTGTATTACAACTATTGTTCATCGGTTGAATAAATAATTTATGTCAATTTCTTGAATTTCTTTAAATAAGTTTCATGAATTGCATTACCTCCTGTAGCCAGAGAGGCGGAGTGATTACCACTCCGCCCTGGCGGAGGCACTGGCGGACTGATTACCACTGTAGATTTAGCATTTCTTTCACATACACACACACACACACTTTTTGGCCCCCCCACTTCTGAAATGAATCCGGCGCCGCTGCCCTGAGCCTGTTTTATACCTCATTCACACCAACGCAACTCCGGTTCAAGCTCTGTGCTAGAGCTTTTCAGGTTCAGAACCGGTTCTTCGGTTTAGCTCCGGCTCTTTTCACACCGTCCAGAGTCCGACTGGTGTTGTGTCATTGCGTCATCGTTTGCGTCATGACGTAACCGTTTGCTTGCCTGCTTCATAAAGCCAAACCGCGCGGAAACCCCTCACAGCTCACACCGACAACAACAACAATGGCCGATTGTGCTCCAGCTTCCTCTGTACCTCTTCTGTAGTGTGCAGAAGATGCAAGAGGTCAGTCAGTCAGGAGGGTCATAACATTGTCCAGTAAATTGACAGGAATCTCATTTGCTAATATGGAATGCTTATACAAGGACAGAGTTTTAAAATTGGCACACAATATTGTGAGTGACCTGAGGCACCCTCTTGCCTCTTACTTTGAACTGTTGCCATCCGGGCGGAGATATTGTGCCCCTTATTTCAAAAAGAGCAGATCTAGGCTGTCTTTCGTCCCACAAGCCATCAAACTCCTGAATAAATGATGGCTAGGACGCACTGTTTACCCAGCTGGTCTGGCCCTGTCCCCCCTATTTCGCAAATGAGGGCCTATAGGCCCCTTGTCATGTCTGCCGATATCTGGTTTTCTTATGTCTGTTTGTTTTAATCTGTGTCTGTTGTTGTCAGTGATGTATTGTCTTATCTTTTTAATGCCTTTGTGATGTGCTGCAACCCATTTTCCCCTCGGGGACAAATAAACGAATGCTATACTATACTAAAACAAGTGAAATTTGACCTTTTTTTAGAGAGCAAAAAAACCACTTCTGGGGTCATTTGGGTGGATTTTCCATATCTCTGGCCCCCCTCTGTCGATTTTGATGATTGACACCTCTTTTTAACCGCTAGAGCCAATAGAGTCGAGGGGAAGTTCCTAAAATCCATCTAAACATTACCCATTGTTGAATAGAGTGATGCGCAGCCAGAATGGCCAAAACCGGAAAGCGTCATACACTCTAGTAGCTATCATAGTAGCTATATATGAAAACTCCTTTATTGACATAAAAATGGAATGATGGATAATCAGTAATAATTTCAAAGTGACACAGACACATCGGATTAACCTATGGATTAACCTTCAACCGCGTTTTTATCGTTGTAATGCCATTGAACACAACTTTGATCAGAAAGAGCAAAAGGTAAGACATATTTCCAGTGTTTGCTCCGTAAAGCTACGTGGTGTAATGTCTGGTGTTGCTTCCCCTGCCCCGAGTTTTGATCGCTCAGTGATGATACTTATATTTATAGAATCTGTGGAATATCAGCTTGCTAGCTGATATCTTCATTTTTTGTTTTCGATTCTGACACAAACATCCCAGGTGTAGGACTGGGCTGTCACTCAAAAACTGAGTAGCCAATGGGGACTGTCAGGGGTGCGTGCTCATTGGCTACTCAGTATTTGGGGGACAGCCCAGTCCTCCGGCGATTGTACAGTGCAGTAGGGATGGCAAAAACGGATCCTTTTACGGACTCAGAGTCTTCTGAGTCAGTCATTGAAGAGATCCGGATCATACGAGTCCTTTGAGTCCAACCCAGTCTCATGGCATTTCGTGTTCACAAACACGATTTTTAATCTATTAATTTGTGTTCACCAACACAATTTTCCCCTTTTTTTTCTTGTTGCACAGCACGATTTTAAAAGCAATGTATTTCTACTGGTAATGTGTTTCGTGCCTGCAGCACGTCTTTTTCTCCGGTCGGGTCGTGGAAGACCGGAAGCTGTGTGGTTCATAAAAACATGTTCTTCCTCAATATCAGGCCACAATTATTGCTTTTATTTTAAATCGTATAATTTCGGACTTTTGTTTCCTTTTCTCTGAGGAAAATAAATGGGGCTCAGAGCCTCAGAACACTGAAATCTGTATTTTTTAAATCTTTTTTTCCTTCTAATTTGTTATTCTTTTCAAAATAACACACTGTTATTTACTCACCAATAACACACAATTATCCTTGCCTTTATTTATTTGTTTAATTACATAATCTCGGGCTTTGTTGGCGTCCTTCAGGAACTGAATTTCAAAATAAAAATAACCGGAAACAGACGTAGGCATTTCGAGCGCTTACCCAAGATCCTCAGCTATGGTTTAACCTCGCTGATTGGATGTTTTAGCCGCAATGCATGCTGGGATTTGGTGTTTATATGATATGAAATCCGGAAAACATTTTAAAAGAATAAAAGAATACTTAATTCCGAGTGTTCTTGCTTTTCTCTTTGAAAGTCATCACATAACGGCATTGTAATACACGGTCCGGCTGCATTACATATTACAGATCTGCCGTAGTTCTTTATTTATAGAGCCCTGATGAGAAGACCTTTGGAAAAACTGGAAGAAATGCCGCCAAAACTGAATACTTAACGTGGATCATAAATATATCAACAATTAAACAACATATTCAATTTCTCTTCACACAATACGTCTCCTTGCAGTATCAACCTTAATTCGGCTGACTTTTATATTTGATCTAATTCGTAGTTATATTTACACCATAACGGTGCAATGCTGATATAAAAGGACTTTGATTTTCTTTGAATATAAGAATGTAAATACTGTGTCTAATAATATGTCTGAAATAGTATAGCAATATGCTATAAAATTATGTTAAAACATGTATAAAACTACACCCCTTCAGATGTTGTACATACATAAGTGTCCTACAGTGATAATACAAAGTTATTATAGCTGTTTGCACCTTGTGTGCACCGCCTAGTGGTTAAAGCACGTTATTGAATTTTTGTTTTTATGTGTTATATTTGATTAAAAAAATATTAAGAGTACATACTTTCATAGGGGGAAAGTAGAAGGTCTGTGATAGAAATATAGAATATAAAAAATCAAGAAGATACTGTAAGTGATCTCTACAATAAAACAGTTTAGTGCCAGATGTACAAAGATATTAATAGGAGGATGTGTAAAACAGAAAAACGAATTAACCTTTATTTAAACATTAAATAATACTTTAGATTAAGTTCCTCTTTTAAATAAGAAAAAGACTTTGGGGGTATCTACAGATAAATATTAAGCCTGACAAAGTATTTAACGTCTAATATATTGCTTTCCTGCAATGTTAACTATGTTGAAGCACTTATTTTAACTGATACTATACATATGAATTATACTCTTATGTATGTAGATAGTATAAGAAATGTGCAGAATATGACAGTTTAATGGTGGAGGTACAAACCCATGTTGATAGATGTCTTGTAATGTGCTGTTGAGGAACCTGTGACCCAAGATTTTCATTCATTGCATACACCGTAGTTTTGTATATGATATGTCAATAACCTTTGAAAATCTTGAAATCTTGAAAGGGATGTGCAAAATAGCCATTATACAGTCTTTAATTAACTATTAGTAGAGAATAACGAGTAATGAATATACTTTATTACTCGTTTCCATTCATGTCAAATGCAGATAAATGTTTAGTCTTCTCAAGCACCAACTATCAAATATCTCTCCTGATTGTTGGCACTTGGCAATCAGGTTAACCTCTGAATTGTGGAGTAGAATTACAAAGTAACAATGAGCTGTCATGTGGGTATATATTAATGCTGCGCATTATGGACACAAGCGATTTTCACCCATTTATTAATTATATATTTTACATTTGATAACACCAATGTGTTTAATACTGGCAACTTCTAATTGTGGGAAAAACGAAAACGTTCAGTAGAGACGTCCCATGGAACATTTTGCGAAACACAATAGCCAGCATGTGTAGTTCTGGGGGGGGCGTTCGATTCCAGTTTTGGATAGTCTGGCGTGGTGTTTCTTCAGTTTTGTTCCATTTCAAACAGCTGATTGACGCTCGGAGTAACCTTGGCCCACTGCCACTCCAACATCCAATCCCAGCGCTTGAAGATTAATCACGGGGACTGTAGTCCTAAACGATAGCTGGGGATTATGGGTAGTGTAGTGTCTTCGGCCATCCTAAACTCCTAGAGGCCTACGTCTGTTTCCGGTTATTTTTATTTTGAAATTCAGTTCCTTACGGACACCAAAAAAGCCAGAGATTATGGAATTAAACCAATACATAAAAGCAAGGATAATTGTGTGTTATTGGTGAGTAAATAGCAGTGTGTTATTTTGAAAAGAATAACAAATTAGAAGGAAAAAAAGATTTAAAAATACAGATTTCAGTATTCTGAGGCTCTGAGCCCCATTTATTTTCCTCACAGACGGAAACAAAAGTCCGAAATTATACGATTTAAAATAAAAGCAATAATTGTGGCTTGATATTGAGTAAGAACATGTTTTTATGGACCACACAGCTTCCGGTCTTCCATGACCCGACCGGAGAAAAAGACGTGCTGCAGGTACGAAACACATTACCAGTAGAAATACATTGCTTTTAAAATCGTGCTGTGCAACACGAAAAAAAGGAGAAAATCGTGTTGGTGAACACGAATCAATAGATTAAAAATCGTGTTGGTGAACACGAAATGCCATGAGACTGGGTTGTTGAGTCATATGAGTCAGTATCACCAAGAGCGTAGAAATCCTAGCGGTGAAACCGAAAAGTTGTTGCTTTTCACGAGCATATTAAACTAACGTTACATTAACCTCCGCTACACAGTGTCTTTTGCTTTAATAAAAAATGTTGAATGGTTATTTTGTGATTTGGCGAATCTGAGTCTGCTGTTGACTCGTGCATGAGGACGAGTCTGCTGGATCTCTGGATCTGCTGCTATACGGTTACGGCTCTCAGTCCGCACGAGTCTGCAGGAAGTTTCACTGAGTTCCACTCCCCTGAGCCAAACGATAACTTCTGGCAGCTATCCTACTTGCTAAAGGCTAGGCAGATGGTCTGGGGTACGTTGTAATGTGATTTTACATGTTATAAGGTGACGCAATTTATAGTTTTTATTTGAACGTCACCAGGTGTAGGACTCAAAGGACTCGGGTTAATGGAGAGGGGAGACTCGTCACGACCAGCTCATTACTAGGATCCGGGTTAATGATCCGGATGAATCAGGACTCACCCATCTCTACAGTGCAGCTGCGGTAGCTGAGCATGGACAGAAGACCCCCAGAAGAACCAGAATTTCAATTATTATAATACTACTAGTGAAAATATATGTAAGTATTGATCATTTGTGTTGTTTGTGCTGTACTATACGGTCTCTTTCTTTATTGCGTTAAGTGAGAAGTAAAGAAAAGCTTTGCTATCAAAGTTAGCTTTTGCTAACCTTGGCTTAGATCCATAACAATGCAAGTGTGACCCATACAAAGTGTGTGATCACAATGTTATGTTTATATTTAATATCATTTTAGAAACCTGTTTAACAATGGACAGAAGGGGGCAGTAGATGGCAGGGTAACACTGCCGTAAAGGGGTTTGTTGTGATTTGCGCCTGCCGTAAACGGACTGATGTGGAGACGGTGCTGCCGTTGGCTTGCCATTCTGGCAAGACCCGCCAAACGAGCAGCTAAGGATTTTGTTGTTCATCATTTCTCCTGTTTTGCAGGTCAGTTTTGTATACATATTGTCACAAGTGTTATAAATATCCACGGTAGTGTTGTGTCACGATGTCCTAGTCTTTGAAGTGGTGTTTGGACGTTGTTTATAGTCTTCAAATCTGCGTAGGAGACTGTCTCGTGGTTGCTGTGTGCGCGTGTGTGTGTAATGGCGGTCGCTATTTTAATGTAGCATAAGCTCTTTGGTCAAAGTGAATACAAGTACATGTAATTGTTTACAGCTCCTGTACATTTTGTACTTACATATTTTCTGGGTTTATATTCTAAGTATTTTGTGTGTGTGTTTTGTATTATCTGTATGTGTTCTATGGTCAGAGTTAATACATAAATGCTTGTGGGATGTTAATGCTAGCACAGATTATATTCTGATGCTTTACCTGGGAAGGTATTTAAAAGAGTTTGATTACAACATCAATATCTGAAGAGAGAAATTCTTAATTTAAGTCATGGTGTTTATTTCAAATATATTGAAGACATGAATATATATATATATGAACAAGTGTTTATATTGAAGACAGAAAAGGGCATTAACAATTGTGTGTGTGTTGTGTCAAATGGTTATGGACATTCACAATTGTGTGTGTGCCAAATGAATAATAAATTCTGGCAAGACCCACCAAACGAGCAGCTAAGGATTTTGTTGTTCATAATTTCTCCTGTTTTGCAGGAATACTATCTGTCATTGCGCCCTGCATAGCGGGGCCTGTTACAGATTATTGGGGGCTCATCCGGGATTAGCATCGTTTGAGACGACCATATGCCGATCCAGTGATATTGGACCTAAAGGACCGGACTGACGACGTGTTGCCGGAGTGGAGGTGCTTCCAGTTAACGACTCAAGAGGTAGAGAGACCAGATTAAAGGGGATATACGCCTAGGAGTGCAGAACTGTTTGCCACAGTTGCCCACAACACACAGGATGACTAACAACGAGAGGAAGAGACTAAGCTGGTCCATCAAGAAAGGACTTCATCAGCTAACAGCAGATGAAGCGTATGAAGTTGCCACACACCTCGATCCAGTGGAAGGACTTGACTCATCAGAGCTTAACAGGGACGACGAGGAGGGCTGTGTTGAGTATATTGCTGCAAATATGAACAGTATGACTCTACTAAACCTAGAAGATGAGGGAATGTCAATTTTGTTGTGTCTACAAGATACTGTTGATTTGATTATTGCAAACCGTAGCAGTGGTACAGTGTGTTCAAAAGAGGGTGAAATTGATACTTCTGTTAAGTCACCCATGATGTTATTTGCTACTGTTAACGCTAATCAACAACTTGAGCCATTAGACAATCCAACTGAGACTGGCATTCATGACACAGACATACAGAAACTGTTAAGGGGCTTAGAGGAGTTGCAAAACAAACTTCAACACAGTGTCACCACACCTAGTTCAGATACACCGCAACCTCACTCTAGCCAACCCAGTAAGCAGCATACACCTAACTCACCACCTACATTTACAGAAGGACTCTCTAATCCCACCCGAGAGAGCATGATTTCCCTTGATGTGTGCTAGACAGCATGAAATTGAAGCTCCACAGCAATTCCTATACCGCATGATAGGACTGAAACAAAAAATAATGTTCACCTCCAGGCAGGCAAATGCACTTATTAAGTATGATGCATCTACACTGCAGGGTGTGTTTTTGAATGCAGTCTATCAAGGCATGGGAGAGAGACATGAGGATGTCAGACGGGAGCTGAAACCACTGCTTGCTGACCCCACTGTGTCTGATGAAGCTCTGTTAATGCAGGTTATCGAGACTACGATGGAAGAAAGTGAAAGAAAGCGCAGACTGGGACGCAGTTCCAACCGCAAGTTAACTCAAGCACACAGCATACTCGCTGAACCTGAAGAGATACTCAGCAGTGTGGGAGAGACTAAAATCAAAAATAAGGATAATGTCATCCAGAGATTGAGTGCTCAGGTTGAGGCTTTAACACAGGCAATGGAAACACTGAAACAGCTATCAACAACGACCCAGGTGCCTGAGGGGCGACATCAAACCACCCACCAGTGTTGCTCTGACAAAACCAGACCAGAGAAGAAGACCAGGAGACCGTATGGGTGCCCACAATGCATAGCTCAGGCTCTAACAAACTGTAGCCACTGCTTTTTCTGTGGGGAGGAGGGTCATCGTGCTGTAGGCTGCTTGAAAAGACAGAAGCAGGCGGGAAACGGGCACCGGTCAGGGCAACGGGATGACCACTGACCGACCCAAAGGATAAGTCCCACCCCCAGGAGGTTGCAGCAGCAAGACAAAGCACTGGTCATACACCTATCAACACGCAGAAAAATAACGAACAACACCCAATCAAAAAGATAGCTCCGTTAATTGGCCGAAAGTCGCTATTGAGATGTAGCATGAACGGTTACGCCATAACCGCTCTTTTAGACTCTGGGGCCAATGTGAGCATAATAGACAGTGCTTGGAAAGATAGATACTTACCTGGACAAGATATTAGACCCCTCAGTGAACTCATGGAGGATGATCTCTACGTGACGGCTGTCACAGGAGATGCAGTACCTTATGAAGGATGGATTGAAGTGGTAGTAAACCTGCAAGGAAACGATGATCCAGACTTATCTATTCGAGTGCCTTTCCTAGTGAGTCGAATAAAAATAGACAGACCAATAGTTGGTTTTAATGTCATCCAGGAACTCTTTAGGAGTCATGAAAGTAGACCCAAAGTTATATCTATCCTTGTCAACTTGCTTACTGGTGCTTTGGGGATTGACAGTGCTATGGCAGAAGCTATGGTGAGTTTCATAAAGACTGAGCAAAAACAGGAACAACAGAATGCTGCAGTAAAGATAGACAGGAAAGAAGTCACTATTTATCCTGGCCAGGTAGCTTATATTAAGTGGGTACCAGTAGATATTAGTGAATCTGATTCACTTGTGCTTTTCGAACCCAATCCCGAAGCTACACCACTGGCACAGCTGAGTGTTGGAGAAGGACTAATGGCGATCCAACAGACAGAGAGACCTTTCGTAAAGGTACCTGTGTCAAACCATTCCAGAAGTGCTGTGCCTCTGCCCAGCTGTACTGTTCTAGGCAACATCGAAACCATTGATAGAGTGATAGAGACAGAAAACCCAAGCAGCAAGGACAATCAAGGCCAGGCAAATATAGCTAGTTCTTCCACATCACCACACTCTAACAGTGACAAAGCCACTTCTGCACTGTGGCACCCACCTGTGGAAGTCAGCCACCTGAGTGATGAGCAACAGATGAAGGTGGAACAGATGTTACACGAGGAATCGGCAGCCTTCGCTAAAGATGATGGGGACATAGGCTGCATTCCCAGCCTGCAAATGTCCATCAACTTAAAGGACAACATCCCAGTTCAGCGCACATACAGTGCAGTGCCCAAGCCCCTTTATAAAGAGGTTAAAGAGTACATCCAAGACCTGCTTGTAAAAGGGTGGATAGTTAAGGCGAGACACGGCAGGCAAAAACATCGTTTTTCATGCCCATGTCAATTTTGAGATTTTGTGCTATTTTGATTCAATAAGATGTTTTCTTTCAGGCTTTTGGAAGGAAAACGTACAAAATACACATTTAGGTGTTTATTTTACTATAGTTTGTCTATTTCCGTCGGTAGATTTCTCCTAAATTCACCAAAAGTTAGCAATCTAACGTAACATAAAGTGCCGTGACCGCTGTTTGCTCCATGTCATGAGAGGTACCGTTGGAAAGCTCAGGTTCTCCTGCACAATCTCATTGGATCCAAATATGGTCATTTCCTTTGTATCAGCAACCAATCGTGAAAGTACAAAGGGGTCATCTGACCAAAGAACGGAATCTTATTGGCTGGTGTCAATTTCTGACAACGTGATTCGTTCAGATGCGTCACGTGGTGCGCCATGACACTTCCTTGTTTATATTTGCGCTGAAAATTTAAATCTCAAAATGCCGAAACATCCGCGAAAAAATCGTTCAAAGAGAAGAGGACAACAATTGTCACTTGCACGTAGCAAGGTAGAAGACAAAACAAATGACCCCGAACCTGAAAAACCTTCACTTAGTGCGTCAATGCGCAAGCTGTCACCCAAAGAGCAGGAGGGTTTAGATAGCGCCACACAGCAGTGGCTGATAATACATGTAGCGCGGCTGAATGAACTGCTCAGTGGGTTGATTTGCCCAAATTGCGCAGGGACAGGGCTCAAAGTTAACATCGATCCGCAAAACCATGGTTTCTGTAGCAGCTTAATTTTAGAGTGCAGTCTGTGTGATGGTGGGTACCGCAAAAGTGTGTACACATCTACACGTCTTCAAGACGAAACCAGGAAGGATGTTGCTTTTGATGTGAATGTGAGAATGGTGCTCTTAGCGCACGAGTTAGGCTTGGGCTATGCAGCTCTGAAGAAAATAAGCAAAGTGTTGGGGATTCCTGCACTTCATCTCAAAACCTATCAGAGACATGACAAGAGAGTGACAGGTATAGAAACAGGATTGAGACCAAGAAAACTTGAACTATTGAATTCAGAGTATAACTTATCAGGACATTCAGTTGACTTATTTTTTTCTCTTATTAGTGGCAGAAATAGAGAGAGGCCTGGAGTCACTTCACAGGACAAGGGAGCAGGTCAGGCAGGCTTATGCAGATGTGGACCCAGATGTTGCAGAGTTGCTGAGGGAGTATGCAGAGGCAGTTATAAACATCAGCGTGTCATTTGATGGCACATGGCAAAAGCGAGGCTTCACATCCCATTATGGGATCGGTGTGTGCATTGACATCCTTACTGGATTGGTGATAGACTATGAAATCCTATCATCCTATTGCCATGCTTGTGCTCTAAAGGGAAATGCCAAGCAAGAGCAAAAGATTACAGAAGAGGAGTATGACAGTTGGCGACAGACACATAGTGATTGTGCAAGAAACTTTGCAGGGTCAAGCAAGGCAATGGAGCAGGAGTCAGCCAAGAGGATGTGGGCCAGGTCTGTGAATCGCCACCAGGTGCGGTACACAGAGATGTTGTCAGATGGGGATAGCGCAGCATTTAGGGAGGTGGTTGCACTGAACCCATACCCTGGGCATGAAGTGGTGAAATTAGAGTGCATTAATCATGCCCACAAGCGAATGGGTACAGCACTCAGAAAAATGAGTTCACAGAAAAAGTTAGGAGGGAAGGGTGTAGGGAAGCTGACTGCAAAGAAATGCAAAACTTTGCAAAATTATTACAGGGGGGCAATTCTCAACAACCAGGGTTCAATCGATAAAATGAAGGGAGAAATATGGGCAGGTCTCCTCCACGGCATGTCTACTGATGACAGCCCCTTACACACCAGGTGCAATCCCTCCTGGTGTTGGTATAGGAAAGCAGAGGATAATGGGGAAACACCTGGTAGCCACAAAGAACATGCTGGAAACTTTTTAAAGCGAGAGGTGGGGGAGAAGCTTATCCCTGTGTACCACCGCATGTCAAGTGACAGCCTGCTCCAGAGAATGCAGCATGGAGGTACTCAAAATGCCAATGAGGGCCTCAACTCTGTGATATGGGCGCGGTGTCCAAAAACGGTCTTTGTGGGGAAAAGCAGGGTTGAGGCAGCTGCAAGTATGGCCATCTCCACCTTTAATGAAGGTGCCTCTGCCATGCTGGCTGTTATGGAGAAGTTGTGGCTCCAGAGCACAGCTGTTACTGTCAGCGCAATGAGACAAAGTGATTTGCTGAGAATTTCAAAAGCTGAGGCCATTACATCTGCTAGTTTGAAATATAGGCGCAAGAGTCTAAGCACAGCAAAAAAGGTGAAAAGACATCAGCAGGAGATGCAGGAGGGGCCTACTTATGGAGCAGGCATGGACTAGGGTGGCAGTTCTGCAGTGCGTGTGTTACTGTGGTCGTAGTGTGTGTGTGTTACTGTGGTTTTGTTCATCAGGTACATACTGTGTTACTCAGTTTTCAGTTGTATTGTGTTTGATATGTTCTATATTGTTGTTGTTGTAAGTATTAGATTAGATATTGTGTCTGAAAATAGTGTCTTCCAATAAAAAAAATATGGAATTTGACAATACATATCTTTAAAGGTCGTTTTCTCAAAATTAGTTTTTTCTCCTACTCTGAGCACAACATTTCCACTTCAGTAGCACGTAGACACACCAAACCTTCCAGTTATATTCCTATCCATATTCTGAAGGCTTTTACAGAAGGGTTTTTTCATTTATCATTCATAGCCTGAATTATATAACATTTTATACCTAAAAACATGGCGAAAATTGATATTTTAGGGCTGTTGACAGTATTTTCTGATTTATTTAGTGATAAAAAGAGATATAAAAAATCCCTTCTGTAAAAGCCTTCAATTCTAATATGACAACAAAATGAAACAAGAATTTTGAACCTGGCTTTATCCAATAAAAAAAATTCGTTTCCTGAAATGTGTTAAAATATGCGCATATTTAATGAGATTATGGCTAATTTGCATATTTAAACATGCTATTTCTGAAAACTTGTAATACAAAAATAATTGCCTTATTGTAAGTAATTAACTGGAGAAATTTCTAGCTGATATCTTTAAGTTAAAAAAATTACCCTATTCACCTGTAGTGTCTCGCCTTAAGTCCAAATCTCCTTACTCAGCTCCTGTAGTCTGCGTCAGGAAAAAGGATGGGTCCCTAAGGTTATGCATCGATTATAGAATGTTAAACCAGAAAACAGTACCAGACCGTCACCCATTGCCTCGTATCCAGGAACTCATCGACACCCTAAAAGGCCAAAGCTGGTTCAGCATTTTATACCAAGGCAAGGCCTACCACCAGGGCTACATTGCTGAAGGATCCAGACACATGACGGTGTTCATCACCCCTTGGGGGCTGTATGAGTGGGTGAGGATACCTTTTGGACTCTCCAACGCCCCTGCTGCTTTTCAGCGCAGCATGGAGGAAATGTTGGACTCTCTGCGTGACAACTGCTGTATCCCTTACCTCGATGACATCCTCTGCTACTCCGACTCCTTCACAAGCCATGTTGAGGGAGTACGTCAAGTCCTGAGAGCCTTGCAGTCCCATGGTGTCAAGCTTCGACAAACAAAGTGTGAGCTGTTCCAGAAAGAGGTCAGGTATGTTGGGAGGCTGGTCTCTGCAGACGGTGTCAGGATTGAACCAAAAGACATTGATGCCATCATGTCCCTGAAAGAGAAGAGGACAAGCAAAGTTGGAGAAGTGCGGAAGTTACTGGGTTTCTTAAGCTACTATAGAGCCTATATTCAAAACTTCTCAAGCATTGCAAAACCAGTTTATGATCTGTTAAAAATTAAAGGAAACTCTACCGTGACACAGGGGAAACATAAGGTTGGAAAAGGAGCTCAGCTGCCCTCAAGGACACCTGTCCTGTGGACTGATGATCACCAAAGGATCCTTGAACAGCTGATTGACACGCTTTCACACCCACCTGTGTTGGCCTATCCGGATTTCGAACTGCCATTTGTGCTTCACACTGAGGCTTCTCAGCAGGGACTCGGCGCTGTGTTGTATCAACGACAGGATGGAAAATTGAGAGTCATCGCCTATGGTTCAAGAACTCTGTCTCCCGCTGAGAAGAATTACAACATGCACTCAGGGAAACTGGAATTTCTTGCTCTTAAGTGGGCGATATGTGTGAAATTTAGGGATTACCTGTTCTATGCACCCCATTTCACAGTATACACCGACAATAATCCCCTCACATACATGATGAGTACGGCCAAGCTGAATGCTGTGGGCCACCGATGGGTAGGTGAGCTAGCAGACTTTAGGTTTGATGTCAAATACAGGCCAGGAAGAGTGAACATAGACGCAGACACGCTCTCTCGTCTCCCTCTTGACATTGACACCTACGTCAGAGAGTGTACTGAGGAACTCATAAGAGAAACCATCCAAACCACATGGGATGGTTGTGAGTCTGCAAAGAGGCAGGATGTTGGTTATGTTTCTGCATTGGACCTGGCTTCATGCTCAAAGTCACCTGTGAATGTGTCACCCCTTACCATTGACCACAGTGAGCTCGTCAATGCACAAAGGAAGGACCATGCAATCGGTGAACTTATCAAACTTAAAGAGGCCAAGGCAGTATTGACCAATGAGGACAGGAAGAGAGCCAGTGGTACACTCAGAAAGCTCATGAACGAGTGGGGAAAATGCACATGGAAAATCAACTGTTGTACCGGACAGCCAGTCAGCGGCAGCAGCTCGTCTTACCATCACAATACCACCCCCTGGTACTAAAGCATCTCCATGACGACATGGGACATGTTGGGGCTGAAAGGGTCATCCACCTGGCTCGAGACCGTTTCTACTGGCCTTTCATGAAAAAGGACATTGAAACCTATGTAACCAGAAAGTGCCCCTGTATCAAACAAAAGAAACCTGTGACACACGTCAGAGCACCAATGGGCAGCATCACTTCATCTGCACCACTTGAGCTTGTGTCTATAGACTATATGCACCTGAAAACTAGCAAAGGGGGCTACGAGTACATTTTAGTAGTTATTGACCATTTTACCAGATTTGCTCAAGTCTATGCAACAAAAAATAAATTTGGCAGAACAGCTGCTGAAAAAATCTATAATGACTTCATTCCAAGATTCGGCTACCCGGCCAGGTTACACCACGACCAAGGCAGAGAGTTCGAATATGACCTGTTCAAGACCCTGAGGCATCTGGCTGGAGTTGCTCATTCGAGGACAACCCCATACCACCCCCAAGGAAACCCAGCTGAGAGGTTCAATAGAACACTGCTCCAAATGTTGAGGACCCTGGGAGAAAAAGAAAAGAGCAACTGGAAAGACCACTTATCGCTGGTGGTACATGCATACAACTGCACCAGGCATGAGGCAACAGGCTTCTCACCCCACTACCTCATGTTTGGATGGCACCCGTGTCTCCCAGTAGATTTAATGTTTGGTCTGTCAGCCAAAGGTCAGACTGATACAACACAGGGCTATGCTAAGAAATGGGCTCTGAGAATGAAAGAGGCTTACCGGATTGCATCTGAAAACAGTCAACACTCCAGTGCAAGAAACAAGAAGTACTACGACTGTCACATCAAGGGAGTTGTGCTCCAACCTGGTGATAGAGTCCTAGTCCGCAACATGATTGAGAGAGGTGGACCTGGAAAATTGAGGTCCTACTGGGAACAAACTCTGTATGTCGTCAAAGAACAAGTTGGTGAAATTCCTGTGTACAAAGTGTGCCCTGAGACAGGTGGTGATAAGATCCGTACCCTCCATCGAAATCTCCTACACGTTGTCAATGACCTACCTGTAAACTTGCCTGAACCAACAAGAAATCCACTACCACCTAGAGGGAAGAGCAAGAGTCATCATGTTGAGAAACAACGACAGAGAGAGACATCACAAAGCAGTGACTCAGAAAACTCTGACGATGAGGCACCTAGAGTACGATACTGGCTAAGAGTACCCCCACAAGCTGGACTTCACTCACAGAATATTGAACCTAGGTCTGGATCTCAGCAAACCACAGACGGTCCGAAAAGGGTACCAGAACCACATGGATATAGAGTGCCATCGAGATATCATACACCAGAACAACATGAGGTTGTTACACCTGAGAGAGAACAACCAGAAGAACGTAAGACCTGCCTGTGGATTCTGAAGCACCGGAAGAGCATGAGTATGTACAAGTACCCTATGGCTATGACCGACCTGTGACACCTCAGGATGAGCCAGTGAGGAAATCCACACGGGACAGGAGACCTCCTCAAACGCTGACATATGACTCCCTTGGTCAGCCATCCTTCAGATCATGTGGGCCTACAGACCCAGCGGGACTCTATACTGTACAAGCCCTGCCATTCTGGAGAATGCAGCCCGTTCCTATGCCACATTGCACTACACACCAGACACTGCCTTACACTACACACCAGACACTGCCTTACACTACACACCAGACACTGCCTTACACTGTAATGCTACCATACATACATGCATATTGAGAAGGAAAGATTGTTACACCCACTCTCATACATATTGTATTCATCTGTACATTTAAAAAAGTGCCCTTGTGAGAGTGTGTATAAGTGTTTTCAAGTTCGAAGAGAAGGGGCATAAGTTAAGAAGTTGATGGTTAATGTCGGGAGCCATTTTTCTTTGTCGGGGAGTGTGTGACCCATACAAAGTGTGTGATCACAATGTTATGTTTATATTTAATATCATTTTAGAAACCTGTTTAACAATGAACAGCAGGGGGCAGTAGATGGCAGGGTAACACTGCCGTAAAGGGGTTTGTTGTGATTTGCGCCTGCCGTAAACGGACTGATGTGGAGACGGTGCTGCCGTTGGCTTGCCATTCTGGCAAGACCCGCCAAACGAGCAGCTAAGGATTTTGTTGTTCATCATTTCTCCTGTTTTGCAGGTCAGTTTTGTATACATATTGTCACAAGTGTTATAAATATCCACGGTAGTGTTGTGTCAAGATGTCCTAGTTTTTGAAGTGGTGTTTGGACGTTGTTTATAGTCTTCAAATCTGCGTAGGAGACTGTCTCGTGGTTGCTGTGTGCGTGTGTGTGTGTAATGGCAGTCGCTATTTTAATGTAGCATAAGCTCTTTGGTCAAAGTGAATGCAAGTACATGTAATTGTTTACAGCTCCTGTACATTTTGTACTTACATATTTTCTGGGTTTATATCCTAAGTATTTTGTGTGTGTGTTTTGTATTATCTGTATGTGTTCTATGGTCAGAGTTAATACATAAATGCTTGTGGGATGTTAATGCTAGCACAGATTAGATTCTGATGCTTTACCTGGGAAGGTATTTAAAAGAGTTTGATTACAACATCAATATCTGAAGAGAGAAATTCTTAGTTTAAGTCATGGTGTTTATTTAAAATATATTGAAGACATGAATATATATGGACAAGTGTTTATATTGAAGACAGAAAAGGGCATTAACAATTGTGTGTGTGTTGTGTCAAATGGTTATGGACATTAACAATTGTGTGTGTGCCAAATGAATAATAAATTCTGGCAAGACCCGCCAAACGAGCAGCTAAGGATTTTGTTGTTTATCATTTCTCCTGTTTTGCAGGAATACTATCTGTCATCGCGCCCTGCATAGCGGGGCCTGTTACACAAGCTAAGTAGCCTAACAGCAGGGACAGTTAGCTACTGTACAACCGGTTAACTCGGTTACACCGGCACACACACTCAATCAGACTTGTGTGCCTGACTCTAACAACAGGCTTTCATGATTCTGTTTAGATATACTTATGCAAGTATAAGCCATGATAGCTTATTTTATTAACACGCTAATTTGATATGAAAATCAATGAAGGCTGAGTTTACTACTTCTCTTTGTCGGAAACCATACCGTCCATGACTGCCCCTGAGCTGAGTTTTATTTGTTAACTTCATATTTTTCATTTCCTAAAACATTTATTTTCCTCTCATATTAACAGTGTGGATCATTGAGACAGCGTGGTGTCCAGAGGTCTTATCCCGTTTTCCGACTTCCTCCTGGGGCGAGATGTTAGCTCTCCAATGTTTTTGCTTGTTCATTCATATCTTATTTTACCTATAGTTAACATTTATTTATTTATTTATGCATATTTTTTTATCTCTCCAGTTGTAAACTATATTTTTGGTTCACTGTCCTATAGTGCAGGGGTTCCCAAACTTTGCCATGCCAAGGACCCCCATATAGCATTATACTCTGGCAGGGACCCCCCAGGTTGCCCTTTTTTTTAAATGATGAGTACA
Source organism: Notothenia rossii (assembly GCF_949606895.1). Classification (NCBI taxonomy): domain Eukaryota; kingdom Metazoa; phylum Chordata; class Actinopteri; order Perciformes; family Nototheniidae; genus Notothenia; species Notothenia rossii. Next base: position 29,582,255 of record NC_136903.1, on the reverse strand, counting down.
TTCTGATGGAAAATATGACTAATTAATCATACAGCTTAATACATTTTCTTAATATATATTTTTATTAATAATTAACAATCAGTTATTCTTGTAAACATTTTTTGTATTTATCTTTTGTTTGTCATTCATTACATTCATTGTATCTTCTGTTATAAACATTCTTAACACAATATTAATCAGTAAACATATTTTTAAAGCATTTTTAAAGTGATTTCTGTCTTCATAATATTACATAATTTTGAACAGTAATATGAACAATTAACATATATTTTTAGCATTTTTGAAAGCTACTTATGCCTCAATAATATGATAAATCATATTCATCAGTAATATTAACAATAAACATATTTATATTCATATATATATAAACAATACTTGCTACATCTGTGCTCTCATCCAGCTGCAGAGCGAAATATTCACTAGCTCTCACTTGCTCCAAAGGCTGAGCAGATGCTCAGTTTCAATCTCAGTAGCGGCAGCTCGATTCTGATTGGCTTGAAGGGCGGTCGTGTGATTTAAAAATAAAAAAATTAAAAATTAATTAAAATAAATATTAAAAAATTGTCATCAAAGGACACATAGATTGATGGATATAGAGTTATTAATACAAAATAAATAAATAAACTTTAAAAAAAGAAAAAAATTCCCCTTTCCCTCAAACTTTGCGTGACCCCCTTGGTGCCCCCTGGCGGGCCCCCACTTTCATAAACACTGCTATAGTATACATTGAAATGATTTCAAACCTGTTTTTATTTTTCCCAATAATTATAAAGGAGTGCCTTGGGAATATTTGTTTACTTAAATTGTGATCAAAACGTTTGAGACCCACTGAGATAACTTAGACTAAAATGAACTATCTGAACCCTCAGAGAGTCCTTTGCCTCACTGAGACTCTCAGTCTGAGGAGAGAGCACTCCTCCACCTTGTTATAGAAACATCTTCTTCTTATACCCGTTAATGCAGCTAGCACAAGATGCTAATAACAAAAGCGCCGGCACCGGTGCGCTCTCTCTCTCTCCCTCACTCGCTCCCTCACTCGCTCGCTCCCACGCTCACTCGCACTTTGGCTGTGAGCTGCGGGCGCCTGATAAGCCAACATCCCCCATTTTCATCTCTTACAGCGCCCATCAGGCAAATTAAAAGTGTAACCGGGGTGAAAAGGGTGTTACATTTACTTAATTATGAATGTTGTTACATCAAGGCCGAAAATTAGGATGAGCCCAAACAGTCAAAACTATTTTTTCCCTCCCAGAGCTTCCAGCGCAGCGCCCCCATCGGGCGCCCTAGGCGACCGCCTTCCGCCTATGCCAAAAACCGGCCCTGACCAGATCCACGGAGGGGGGGCATGAAGAAAGACCTGCACCATCTTCATCCACGCTGGGCGTTGCTGTTATCACTTGCTCAGTGTCATTTCATTTGACCAAATGTCTTTACATATTATACATTTAATAGATTTTATTATCATCCACCTTTTTGTTTTATGTCCTTTTATTTAGTTTATATAGTGTATCACCTTTAGCTTGAAAATACATTTTACAATTTTTTTTATCTATAAAATAAATAAATAGACAGACATTTTATCAATCCCAAATTGGGAAATTATTTAACAGCAGCAGTGTGTTCAGGTATTAAAATATTTAAAGTTGGAATAAAGTATAAACTACACAACACAAGTATAATGCACAGCAATACATAAGAGAAGTCCGATGTGTTCATGAATACTCCCCAGGAGTTACCAAAACTAACGTGGCCGAGTGGACTCCGGAGTTTGCTACATGAGTTGCAGTGTATGATCTGTGGTGTAGTGGGCTGTCACTCAAAAACTGAGTAGCCAATGGGGACACACCCCTGGAAGTCCCGCCCACCAGGGACGTTTGTGTCAAAATCGAAAACAAAAAGTGAAGGAGCACAAACGAGAGAGAATCCGTGTATCTACCATCCAATAGTTTTTTTAAAGGCCATGTAATGCATCTAACACAGGTGTTTTTTAACACGTAGTTTAGATATCACCAGAATAAAAATAAATACAAATGTTTAAAGTTTGGTCATAATTAAATTAAAAAACGATGTTGGTTCCGAAGTTTGCCGAGTACGCCCCCGATCACTCCCGAACGAGCGGTGACGTCACACGTGGCAAACATTGCCATTTGATCAAATCAGTCCAAATGGCAAGCAACGCGACAACTTCAGACAGCGATAGCGATCATTCAAGCTCAGATTCGGTGGGTTATCTGGATTCAGTTACAGAAGTAGAGAGTGAACCAGCTAGCCTTTCACTTCAAGGCATCTTGCCTTATCAGTACGAGCCTCCTGCCCGGCAATCGAACAACGAGGCAGAAACTTGTGAAAGAGAAGCGGATTCCGCAGCCGGCGAGACTCGAGTCGGCAATACTGAATGGTAAATTCTGTTTTATTTAATTTGACCTGCACTAAATGTCGATCTTAATTTGTCATCTGTTCCTCACACGTCCGGCAGATATTGTTTTTTTTTAATGTTATGTACAATATTCAGGTGTACATGTCAATGCTGTGAAAGCATGCCCACTGCAGATGAATGTGTATGCTGCAGAGAGATCTGGCAGGTGATGGAACAAATAGACAGTTTGCAACCTACTGACCAGATAGCAGAGTCCTGCATCGGGTCGGGTATCCGCGGGTACCCGACGGGTGACCCGCAAAAAAGGTGATTTGTGGGTGGTATTTTTTCAAAAGCTTTTTTCCGGGTTCGCTTCTGGGTAAAACAAAGATGATGCAGGTCCGGTTGCGGGTGTTGCATAATAAATATATTTAAACAATAATAATTTAGTTTAATGTTTAAATCTCAGACCTCTCCTCCGCGGGACCGAGCGTAATCATAACCTCTGCAGTGCATCTATCTGCTGCTGAGAGCACCACATTCTGAATGGCTGAGGTGAAGCTCTCTATAGCGGAGAATACAGCATTTTCAATAACTCTTCCTCAAGAGTGAAATCCAACGTCTGGGAGGCTTTTGGTGTCATCCTAGATGGAGAAAATAACCAACATCCCAGGCTTTTTGAGCCAAATATGCAACTGCGTGTGTTAATAATTGCACGTTGTCACTGCTTATATATATGCGGGTTCGGGTCGGGTTGCGGATCTTGTGCCGGCGGGTCGGGTCGGGTTGCGGAACTAATTGGCAATATGTGCGGGTAGCGGGGCGGGTTCGGTATTGCACGTCACGGGTGCGGGGCGGGAGCGGGTCTTGAAAATCAGACCCGTGCAGGACTCTGCCAGATAGAAGACACAGACGAGAAACCAAGGTGCATTATTAGCCACCCAGGCTTTAGAGAAGGCTGTCTCAGTGTTTGGACACTGAAAATAGCGTATCTTCAATACAAACAACAACACAGAGCAGTTGATGGCCCACTACACCAGTAAGTAAATATTGATTGACCCAACTGCCTATTGCAGCTTTGCTTTCATATCATACTTTTACTCGCTACAGATATGGTACACTTTTAAAGATACCATTAAACTCTTTCAAGCAGTCAAAAACAGCTTGGCTTTTATTTTTTCTGTGTATGCAAGTTCAATGTATGCTTGGGAAAAGAAACAACTACACATGTGATGAAATATATAAGAGGTCTATGATTCTGTCAAGCAGTCATGTACAACCTCATATTTATTTTGTACAAGTAAAATACAAATATCATGTTATAAGCCAATTTGTAACCATAGCTACATAATAGTACTACATAACATTTTATTTTTCTCCAAATATATTTATAATCTGTATACTTTTTTTTCATTAGGAAGTATCGATATACAGCTTATCGAAAGTTTGTACGTTGGTGCTGTGGTGTACTCGGCCCAAAAATCAGAGTCCCGCTGCCTGCATGTGCTGTAACCGAGATACGGAAGACTTACCCTGAACCGGGAGGCCGCTATCAGGGATTTCAATGGCCAAATCTGTAATTTGACATAAGTCATGCAGCTGAACTGGTTAAAATGGTTTCGCATGATGTAAATAATTTACAAAGTAGGCCTACATCCTTTACAATATTATTTTTCCAAAGAAACATGTAAATATAACAATATTTTCCAAATCACAAGTTTGTAAGATTGTATTAATTTACTGTTTGATAAATAAAAAAGGGTTCTTTTGTTAATTTTTCACTTGTAACATTTGATCTTTATTGCAGTGTACATTAGTCTATTTTGGTATATGTGCGAGCCCACAAATAATTAAAAGTGGTAAAAAATAATAAAGATATTCAGACGTAATTCATTTTTGGCCTTACTTATTTCACTTCAACTTTTATATATTTCAGTCACTAGGCAAGTTCATTGTACTCTGGTGACATTTAGCTCAAGCTGGCATAACACCTGTAGTAACTTAATTCTGACCCGAGTTTTGTGCACAATCTTCCAGCACCCATGATCAATGTTTATAGCAATCAGGAAACATTCACAGCTCACAACTACACATCGCTTCCCCATCATGAATTGTTAGATAAAAAAAGTTTTGCGAGGTCCGGTTACACATATGTTGAGCGAAAATAGCGGAAGGATACAAAACAAACAATCCAGACGAGGCTGGTGTTTGCCATGTGTGACGTCACACAGCTGGGTTAATGGCTGGCAAGCTTTTCGCTACCGGAGCGGAATAACACGGGAAAGTGGCACACATTTCATGTTATTTGGGGGGTATTTATGGAAAGAATCATTGATATTGATATGTCAAATGAAACAGTGGAAAGTGATGAAGCGATTTATTAACACAGAATAACGTTTATTTTGGACATTTCATCGTAAACGGAAGAGCGTCTGAGAGGCCTTTTTGCTTTTTACCTTACTAAATGGTCAAATGGTCATTATAGCGAGGGGCGGGGCGAAACTCACGGAAGTGATTTGAAAACAAAAGCAGTCGTTTGCTAAAATCACACTTTGAATCACTACAGTATCCTGCTGAAGGAATGGTGATTATTATAAACAAGGGGAATTTAGCGATCACAACGAAAATGGCCAAGACACATATTGAGCCCAGAAAATGGATGTTATTACGTCCACACAACAGCTTTAAAAAAATCTTCCAACGCTTCCAACACTTCTCTGCCCATTGACTTTGCCTCGCTTTTCGCCGAACTGCATTGTGGGGAAGCAAAGCGAAGATTTCCAGGATTTTCAGGATTCAAAAGTTGAGCAATGTTCAACTTTTGAAGCTGAGCTGGAAGCGTCAGCCAATCAAATCCCGTTTATGTAAATTTGACAGTACAAGCGCTAGCCAATCAAACCGCGTGCAAGCTGGGAGAGCCAGACCGCAGTATTCCAAACGAGAAATTACGGTAGCAAATCACCCGGTTCTTTACGACCAGAACTATTTACCGGGATACAAACCGTAGGAACCAGGCATGGAGGGAGGTGGCAGAGACAGTGGGTGAAACTGAGAGGTTTTCGCCTGTTTGGGGAGTTTATATATATATATATTGCTCGCATAAAATCCCCGGGTTTTTTTCCTTTGTATGTCGGGGACGGGAGAATCATGTGATTGGTTGTTGGTCGCGTTGCTCACAAAAAATCCCCAAGATCTCAGACACGCCCAGCTCCAAGATTTTCAAGATTTTTTCAAAGCTGCTGTGTGGACGTACCGTAAGGGCTGTAAATATAATAAGCCTTTGTCTAAAATGGACAACATTGTTAGGAGATTTAAACTATACTGCGATTCTGCACTGCGGTCGACTCAGCCACCTCACGAGTTTGTTTTTTCAAATCAGCTGCTCTTCATTATTCCTGCTATATTTGACGAGTGATACAAATATTTGTTACCATAAGTTCTTAAGGAAACTGACACTGTTGGACTCAGTTCTAGTTTGACTTCTACCAGAAATAAAATGAAGAACTTTTACTGTGTACTTTGTGAGTAATCCTCTATCAAAGTGTCCTCCATAATGCATGTTTTCTGCTATCTTTGATGAATGATAAAAATATAATTTTACCATTAGTTCTTAATGAAATTGATACTGTTTGACTTTGTATTAGCCTACTACTTACAATACATTGAAGTACTTTTACTGTGTATTTTTGGAGAAATCCTCTGTCAAAGTCCCCTGCTGAGAACAAAATCAAGCCACTTCTGCTAAGTTTGATGAGGGAATTCTTTTTTGTTGCCATTAGTTCTTCGTGAGATTGATCCTGTTGGACTCATTACTAGTGAAACTACCCCCGCAAGTACTATGAAGTACTTACTGTGTACTTTTCCAACAATCCTCTGTCAATGTCCCCTCCTGAGAACAGCAATGCATGTTTCTCTGCTATTTTGAATGAGCGTTAAAAAACCTTTCTTCATGAGACTGATGTTGTTGGACAGAGTATTTTAAGAGGATGGTAGACTTGATATCAGCAATACTTCCAGTCAGTACTCCGGCAGCAGCATTTTACACCTTGGAAAGTCTTTAGAGACTTGCTTGGATAGCTGGTCACAACTATCCTTCAGCACACTGACACACTCTGTCACTCTTGTTGGCCTCTTATGAAGCTGCTGTCTTTTAAAATATGATTATTTCTCTGCTCCAGTTCATTCCTCGCAGATTCTTCCATCAGTCCCAGTCATTGCATGTCAGTCAATAGAGCTTTGAAAAATGTGTCCAATTCAACAAAATGTTTTTTGTGAGTGAAGGCCAGAGCTACATTACTGTACATTGTTTGATTGTGAAATTACAAGGTGAGAGAAAATAAATCCACATCTTCCTATGAAACCTATTTTATTTCCTTTTCCATGTTATACTTATACTAACTTGCATTAGAAGATTTGCATGTTGAACTGCATGCTGATATATCTTCCCCAGCCTCAAGGAAATACATTAAAAAAAAAGATGATTCATAATTTTTAAAAATTGATAAAAATGTATAAATTAATAATGTTATGTACAAACATTTCAAATTTAAATATAAATGAAAAAAAAGTTTACTTTTGAAATGATTTCTCACAAAAACCTTTCTAAATTAGAGTAAATCATTACAAATGTTTTATTCAATAAACGTTTTTCTGCCTACAATAGTTGAAATTGAACGCAAACTATATCAAACACTACATGCATGGCAATTAACCCATTTGTGCCCGCTATTTAAATTGACTTTGGTTAGTTAAGACAAATATTTATATTATATATGTATATATAGCATATAATTGATGCAGTCTTTCTGAACACTTTTTAAAAAATACTGCAAATGAAGAATATTTTTATTTGTCTGCACAGAGAGTGCCCAAACTTACAGCAGTTGAAAAGATTTGTGGAAGGATAAATTCTTCATGGGCTTCAATGGCTCTTTAGTAAAGGGTGTTTTATGGTTGCTTGTATAATCCTCAGATCGTGGTTTGTTTAAATAACTAGTGACATTTTAATAAATATTGCAAAAAATGGCTCCAAAAAAGGCATACAACCTGGCCGGCTTAGCCAGTGTGTATTTCTTCAAGCACCACAAGATTCAGAGTTTATAAAGTACAATTATTGGCCATTTATTGTGTCATTTCTCCAAACACATACAGTAAAAATGCCTTTTTTTGAAGCCTTAAAATGGTGCAGGAAAATGACTTGACATTGTATTTCACTGTATTATACTTAAAGTGCCCGTGAAGTGCATGTTTTTGCGCCAAAATTAAATGGCAGTTTCATTCCTTACATATCATTGTGCCTGTTTATGGCTAAAATAATTTTTATTTATTTATTTATTTATTAATTATTAATTTTAATAATAACGGCCGTCTGAGCCTACCGGAAGTTGCAGACGATAGCGGCTGTGACGTCACAAGATGGGCCCAGTTGTGATTGTAAACATGGCGGAGACTTTGGAAAGTGATACAGGTGCGAGAGAAATGATTGATTTTGACAGTTTTTTGGACAGGATAGATGAGGAAAGTGGCACCGAAGATGGAAGTGACGATGAGGAAGCGCAGGACATCATTGAACCCTACAGATTTGAGCCGTCAGGGACGTCAAGTGGGGAGGATGATGGCGACGACATGGACGATGGGGAAGACATTGACCGGCTACAGAACACTGAATGGTTAGCAGGTTAGCAGTGACTGTGCTGTCACTGTCGATTGGAAAATAGGGGGGGGGGGGGGGGGGGGGGGGGGGGGGGGCGTGAAGACTGAAGGGTCCTTTGCCTTGTTTAAAATCTCTGCTTGGGCTCAGCCTCTGGGAAATAATGAGCTTATGGACATGTCATCTGCTAGAGTATTATTAAACTAGAATTAGAACTTTCTGGTCATTGAATTAAAACATACGCCAGGGTGACCAGCCCTGTTTTTCTGCTTATCTGTAGTTTATGGGAATAATTCCACCTATCAGATAATCAGGGGGCGAGAACAAGAAATTATTTTCATGCGCACATAGTCTAACTTTATTGGATCTTCTGCATTAAATTCAACAATATAGAGTTCCAAGTTAAAATGATAAAATCCAGTTACCTTGCAAAATGTCGCAACTTGACAACACTGAAACATCCTGGCATTCCTGCTAATCATAATGTCACATCTGTTTTATATGTTTTAGGTGTCAGTGCGACAACTGTAACAACATGGACACTGTAGCCGAGAGGGTGGGCTGTCGGGAAATCCCCGCTGTCACCAGGACCATGGAGGAGGATGGTATCCACAGCTGTATAATCGACCACCCCGGCTTCCGATCTGGCTGTCTAGACATCTGGGTGCTGCGTATAGCATACTATGGATACAGGCAACATTATGGCCATCTCCAGCAAGAGGGCAATGAGTAAGCCTTACAAACACTATTTACAATAAAGTCTATTACTAGTATATAAATGTATCAGTTTATATGATGTCATGAAAACTTTTGCAACTTTATACGTTTGAATATTAGTCTTTTATGATCTGAGTATAAGAAAATGTAACTTTGAAGTTTACCTATTATCATCTAATGTCCTTCATTTATAGTAGTCTCTTGACAGTAGCTGTCATCATATCAATGCTATAATGTTTTATCTTGCAGACGCCACCGATACACAGCCTACCGCCAGCTGGTGAGACTTTGCTGGGGTTACCTAGGACGCAACATAAGAGTGCCACTGCCCTCTTGTGCAGTGAACCAAATTTGTCTACAGTTTCCATCCATGGACTATCACGGTTATGAAGAAGGACAGTGACAATACAGTTCTGAAGTGAATGTTTAATACAGTTCCACAGTTGAAGATGCACAGTGACAGACTATTTGGTCTTGAAACGACTGGCATGTGCCTTGATGGCCTCTGCTTTGTCAGGCTTCTCCATTGCCGAGAACAGAGTGGGAGGCTCCTCCAGCTGTACAGGCCTGTCTGTGCTGGGTTTCTTGCAGAGGTCCACCACCTCTCTCATGAGATCATCCACATAGCCTGCAACAGTGTTCAAAGACAGAATACAAAACTTGCACTTTATAATGTTCTCTGATAATAAATGGTGTCTGTCATCAAGCCGAGATCATTCTTTCAATTGGGAATTTGAACTGAATTAGTTACTAAATCATTAGTACCGGTACATTACCAATCTGGACAATATTATTTTGAGTAATTTCATTTCAAACTCACTGAATGTTGCCTCTACTAGGATCTTCTTCACAACATGACCTCCAGCCTTGTACTTGGGGTAGCGGATTTTGAACCTCTGTTCTCCCGCCTTCGTAGTTGCAGTATGTCTGCTGACATTCTCGTTGTAATGCAGTCCGGCAAGAAGGGTTCTGTTAACATAAACAAAGAAACAGTTTTAAAAATGTGAAAAGAAATATCTCTCTTTTGTAATTATTCCACGTCTATACATGAACAGCTCTATTAAACTTGATATTGATTCAGAAAGTGATTTAGTGTTTTATTTTAGTCTTGGCAATGTGTGTCTTGGAGTTCGACAACTTCATCACAGTTCCTTCCTCCATTTTGACACACTATGGGAGATGTGACGTAACGTCGCAATCTTTTATACAGCACGGGGACCTGGTTCAGCACGGTAAAAAGACTCCCATTCCAAGTAACTGAAACAAGTCTTTAGCTGGTACAGTACAAGCCTTCTAATTATATGCTGAAAAGACCAACCTGCACAGCATGCCAGTGTAGGAGTACACGTAAGACTTTGGTGAAAACTGAATGATGAGGCTGGACCTTGGACATCTGGTGTACGGCAGAGAGCTTGCCGATGTCCTTGCACAGCATCTTGTCTGTCACCAGTTTCTCCAGTTTGACAGCTGATAGTGAACCTTCAATCAACAGATCAATAAATCAATCATCAACAAATCTCAATGGCAGTGCTTGACATTATGGATTATCAATTCTGATGTTTGTTGCTCAGACGTAACATTTTGGATTATGTACCCAACCATAAGACAGTCAGTACATTGTTGTTGCTGGTATGTCCTGGGTTTTTAATCACTCAGTATGCATACACTGTATACATTCCATACTTCTTTTGGCGGTGGATGACGGTTAAAATTACAGTCACCGTTGCTGGGGCAACAGACGTAATTTTAAATGTCACGTCTGCCGCCATATCAGAAAAAGGAGTATTGACTCTAAACTAGGGGTTTCACCAACTAATCGACTAGTCGACTAGTCGACTACCTTTACAACTAGTCGGCGCTGTAGGCCCTAGTCGACTAGTCGTGAAAAAAATTGAGGTAAACGAGGTGCTGCAAAATGCTCCAAAACACGTCCGACATTCTTATGTCTGGCAGTACTTCAACAAAGATGTAACCAACTCCACAGTGAAGTGTCAGTTGTGTACAGCTGTACTGAAGTACAATACAAATGCATCTGCTATGCGCAACCATCTGAAGATGAGACACCCGCTGCCGACAGCTAGCACTAGCAGTAATGCTAGCACCAGGTAGCAACGGACCGGCGTCAGCACTGAACAGAGGCAAACGACAGCAAGAAAACACGGGTCAACAGTGATGCGGATGATGAGCTACGGGATTACTGGCAGCGGACACCGCATATCCCCACAATGGATAATCCACTGGAGTGGTGGGCAGAAAACGTGCACCGCTTCCCCCGCTTTCGAGGAGCTACCTGGCTATTCCAGCCACAAGCACCTCGAGTGAGAGGGTTTTTTCCCTGGCAGGCAACACTGTCACCCGAAAGCGGTCAAGCCTCCTCCCTCACATGTCGATGCGTTGGTGTTCAAACCGAACCAAAAATATGGAAAGGTGGACGTTATCGTGGAGGACAGCGAATAAAGTGTTGCGCACTGGATTTACGTGACATTTATGTAAACAAGAGTTTTTTGCTGTCGATTTTGGTGAGTCCAGTTACTGTTTGTTATTTACTCAGCCATGTAACACAAATTAAAATGCAGTGTTTAATGTTACTGTATGAGTTCCAATATAAAATACAGTTGTACACCTCTCTTTGTGTGTCTTTATTATGACGTAACGACTAGTCGACTAGTCGACTACTATTTTGAAAAATGCCCTTGAGCTTACAGATGGCTTTCAGCTTCTTTCCCAACAGCTGCAAATACAATAAATAAAACTGACATCATAAAGAGATCTATCTATTTGAGTGAGGTGTGCAAATAAGATTTGTGACACTGCATGCTGCAATGTCTGTCTGGTGATAACAACTTTACGATAACTCAATAGAAAACTCTACTCCTTGAACTTCAAAAGAAACAACATTGACACATACACTTGGCTACATGCCAGATGTCATACAGATTTTTTGTGTACGGCATATTCTCTCTAATCCATTTGGCAATCTGGCGATGTCGGTCTGTGACGAGAGTGCCAATCTCCAGGATGTCCTCAAAGAAGGCCACTATCCTCTTCAGGCCTTCCAGTTCCATATGGTAGCTCCCACCGCACTCGTTGCTCTGAAAATACAGCAGGGAACATTCCAGTTAGGCAGATAACTATACAGGAGCTCTGCTAGAGGCAGCCTGTGGTGGCTGGTCAGGTGTAGCTGGGTCTCTGGTGCCATGGACTTTCAGCTTTCTCTGCCTCCCTGGTACTGGTAGACTTGCAGTCAGCATTTCGGGCGTCACCTGGCATGCTGGAAAGGAAATGATCAATGGAATACTATATTGTGTTTATATAAAACCACAAATCTATGTTGATCTGTTGCTTACTATTTAGAGTTAACAAACTCAACATTAGAAGGAATATCCCGTACTGTAATACAGTATTATATGACACACTCGCTCATCCTGTCAAACTTTTGTGTTGTTTTTTTTTTAGGAACTGATTAAACTTCGATTTAATAGTGCAGTACTATTAACCAATCAATAGTGGCATTAACCTTTGACTGTGTCTTTGTTTTTGTGAGTTGTTTCCCAGTCTGTGTCTTGATGCTGACAGTAGCTGTTGGAGTCCAGTCTGTCTGGCAGGCCTGATCTTGACTCTGTCGTTCCTGCCAGGTGAAAACATACATTTCATAGTGTGATGTTGTAAAATATTTTCGAAGGGTTAGAAGTTATCAATATTATCATGATAAACATGTACCCTACAGTAATGCTTAGCTAGAGCCAATGCATATGTAAGTCAATATCATGCCTGACTAGCAACTTTCTACAATAATTATATTTAGCAGACTGGTTTGCCGGTTGCATGTTTGGTGTTTGGAACAAGACTAATGCTAAGCTTTTTGTTTTACATAACAAGTGTAAGATCTAAGGAGTGCATATTACAAAGAAGTTTTTTTTTCATGTTTCCACTGTGTGTGCCAGTCATGATAACGTGCAAGGTAAAACCATCCAATGTGCTCATCTAAAACAAAACCTGGGGGCAATCACAAACCTGTTCCGGTGCCATGTCTGTGTCAGTGGCCATCTCCATTGATTCCTCTGTGGAAGCAAAACTGCTACTCTCCACTTCTGATTCTGCCAGGAGTTCTTCTACTTTCTGCAAATGTACACAATATGAAATGGAGAAAAAAATTATTCAAAACAGTATAGGCCTACACCTTGCTCATACCATTTCAACAATAATAATTCAGGAGACTACTAGCTACCGGAATTAAATCCTGATTTAACATCAACAAATTAGGCCTAACAACTTTACCCGCTTTCTCTCTCTCATTGCAAAAGCAGATCGAGCCGGTCTTGATGTTGACAGTTGTCTCACAGCTGAAGTCCCAACTCTGGGGAAAACAGTTGGAATTGCTCCCTTCTTCAGGATCAAGGTCCTCTTTGTCGCAATGCCCATCTGCGCTCATAGTAGAGCACTTTCATCAAAGGAGTCCCTTGTGAAGTGTTCACTGCACAGAACACTGTATTTGGTAGGCTCCCAGTCCTTCCTGGTTCTCTGTACTTGCTTTGCCCATGCCTTTGACAGATCTGTAGAAATAAAATAAATCCAACCATTAATAGTCAAAAGATAAGCTCTCTATTCTATAGGTAATCTATTATGACATCATTAACATGGCCATGGAAGTCAATTACGTTGAGGACAATATTTTGTCATAGATCTAGACAAGGATGTAACTTTGGTTTGAGAAGTGGGGGGGACACAAAACAGGGGGTCCTCCACAATGAAAAATGTTCTCGATTTAATTCCATTTCCTGCCTTTCTACAAATATATTAGGGACTATAGTGTTAACAAATCCAAGAAAAATGTGTAGTGTACATAATGAGTGTGCACACTTATCTTGTATCCTATCAGTGTTAACCTGTTTTATTTGTGATGACCTCACACCCTCTAGGGGGGTCCGGGGGCATGCACTCCGGGAAGATTTTTTTCTTTAAATTGAAGTTGAATGCATCAATCTGGTGCACTTTGAGGGCAACATTAAGAGATTTATGGATACAGCTCTCAACACTCATATGAAACATATATTTCAATAATCAAAAAATATTGGAAGGATTTCTTAACCTATTTTATACAACTAATATTACATAGATAGAAATATTTGTTTACATAGATGACCAATGACCAAACCCACTGAGATAACTTAGGCCACAGTTTACAATCTAATCACTCAGAGTCCTTTACCTCCCTGAGCTGACGTTATCTCTCTCAGGAGAGGACTCTCCCTCTCCTTATTGTTGAAACAGCTAATCTCCGTTAGCTCGGAGCTAGCACCAGATGCTAACAACAACCCTGTAACTTAGGGTGACCAGACGTCCCCGTTTTCCGGGGACAGTCCCCGTTTGTATTGGCCTGTCCCCGGTTGAAACTGTCCCCGGAAATGTCCCCGTTTTTTAATATACGTTATAAACACATAGCAAGGTTAAATAAAACGTTTCATGTCAGGAAACACTGGGTAAACAGGCCGTAGTCAAACCAGCCCCTACTTCGGAAAACACAGTCAAGCCTGCCCGCACGTTGTATTGCGGTGCGCGAATATCCTATGCATTACGGTAGAGGCCTGTAAAAACTGCCTTCAAAATAAAAGCGTTTACTCGGTCAATAACAAATATACCTAAAAAACACACCAAACATATTCATATATACTGGAGCTTAAATTAAGAAATATGTAGGCTACTATATAATGTGATCAATAATAATTTAAAACAAATGACGTATAAATACCACATTATAACTGAGTGAATGTAAAATGTAAGGATACAGTTATGAAGACATATCTGACATTTTCACTGGGTGACTATTAAAATGTATGCTGTTTAAAATCTCAAATTAGATCGATTGATAATATTTTGATTATTATTTAATGAAAACCATCCATAATCAAAGAGTCATTCGAAGTCAATCAAATAATTATTTCACTTCAGGGTGATAGCAGGAGACCCCATCTAGTCAATCAGAGCAAATCAGGCAGTCTGATGTAGAATTTCAAAATAAAATACTTTTGAAATCTCATATATGGGCTATCGTCCTTCTGTTTTTATACAAGAATAAAAAAAAACTTTCAAATCATCAAAGACTTATTTCGCTCCAGGGTGATAGCAGGACACCCCATCTAATCACTCAGAGAGAATCAGGACAATCTGATGTAGAGTTTAAAAATAAAAGACCTCTGAAGTCTCATATATGAGCTATCATCCCTCTGTTTTTAGATAAGAATAAAACAAAAACTATCCAGTATCAAAGACTTATTTCACTTCAGGGTGATAGCAGGACACCCCATCTAGTCACTCAGAGAGAATCGGGACAATCTGATGTACAGTTTCAAAATAAAAGACCTTTGAAGTCTCATCTATGAGCTATCGTACTTCTGTTTGTATCCAACAGTTCAAATGTTCAAATTACATTGAACCAGAATTGTCCCCCTTTTTTCTTTAACAGTGAAGAAAATTGGATATGTTAATGATATATTGACCGCAAAACTCAAAATGTCCCCGGTTTTAATTTAGAACATCTGGTCACCTTACTGTAACTCTCTCAGTCTCTCTTTCTCTCTCTCTCTCGAATCGACCAGTGGCCTTTATTTGTCATGAACAATCAACGAATCTACGAAACAATGACACCAGCCAGGCTCACCTTCATCTTTTGGGAACAGAAACATCGCCACTTCGGGAGACTTGACATTACTACAGCCAGCGGCAATGCATCGCTTCCCGTGTGTTTTTCCTCCCTTGTCAACTGCGGATTTCCAGGCGGCAAATTCAAAACTTGTGAAATTCGTTGCTATTCCAACATCTTTTGATATGGGTTCCAATGGACAATTTTGGTCATTACTATACGTATTAGCATAAAAGATCATGCACAGGCGCACACTTCACGGGGTCTTTAAAGACAGGACTATTCAGTTAAGAGAAGAGAAAAAAGGAAATCAAATTGTTATAATGGGTAATGTAACATTAATGACATACATTATATGAGGTTCTTGAGCCGCCTTAATGCACGGGCTGACCTGGGCTGAAGCCCAGGGGCCAACGGATATCGGGGGCCTATCATGAGCCAATACAAAAAAAAAAACTTTTTTTTTTATTTCGGATGTTTTTTTTAAATGTTAAATAAAAAAAGTCTTGGCTTTCAGAATATGTAATTTTTACATCCAAAATCACACGATAAATAACTGTTTGAAGCTTGTAAAGGGAAGAAGACAGCTCTCCCTCGCCACTCTGCTGTTCTGCTGTTCCACTCCCTCCACTGAAATTATGAATGTAAGGCGTATAGTAATCATAGATAACATGGAAGGGTCCGTTACAGTTTGTTTTCATCTGGTGGAGAAGTGCGATCACAGAGCCTGCCGAGGTTTTAAATGACTTTGATTTGTTGTTTAAATAGGGGGCCTACAAAACCAGGGCCTGATGGCAGGTTAAGGCGGACTAGTCATGGGTGTCTCCTTGGGTCATTTTGTGATGAGTGCCAGCAGCTCCTCAAAGGACGCTCGTTGATTCGTCGGACGCGGGCTGCTTCCCTTTATATACAGTCTATGGCTGCTTCACAACGTTCACAACACAAACACATTACTTGAATCCTGACAAGATTCAGATTATTTTGTGATCCACTGATTCTGCTAGATTCCAGCTGCAAAGTAAACTCTGGCCGCTCCAGTTGGATTTCAAAGTGTGGGAGTGGTGAGCAGAATTCTTGCTACTTCGAGTGGAGCACTTTGGTCCACACCATGAGAGATAAGAAAATCAAAGATTTCACTCTTTGACTGTGTCAGGATTCTCATGTTATGTCACGTTTGTAGTTTGGTATGTCTGGTTATGGGTGTTTTTCTCCTTGTATATTGTCTGGTCCTTCTTCCTGTGTTTTTCCCCTGTTGTTAGTTTCCCTGGTGTGTCTAATTGTCTGATTGTGTTCTCCTGTCACCCTTGTGTTTCTCCTCCCCTGCCCGGCTGTTTCTCGTCCTGTATTTAGTCTTGTGTCTTCCTGTCTTCAGTGTGGGTTCGTCTTTTGTTGGTGACTGTGTTCACCGGGGAGTATTCTGTTTGTCTATATTATCCTTGAAATAAAGGTATTTTCAGCGTTATCTGCATTTGGGTCCTGCTTGCTTCACTCACCGTAACAGACTGATATGATTTGTACATTTTCATAACCATTTTTGATCAAACATTTGTACAAAGTATGTCACTATTTCATGTTTAAAATTGCAAACATAATAAAAATACTTGATATAAACTTTATTTACTCTATCAAAATCATATTGGAGTTTTTTTACTGCAAAAAAACGTAAGAAAAAAGCCTTAAAACATGTTAATAAAGGTTTGAAAAAACGCCTTCAAAACTTTTCAGTAAACTTTTAAAAAGCGCCTTAAAAAAAGTGTTAATAAAGGTTTGAAAAGACGCCTAAAAATGTGTTTATAAAGGTTTGAAAAGAAACATATTAAAAAGTGGCAGCGGTTGCTACTCCTCTGCCGGGGGTCCTGCCAACCCTATGTCCTGTGCAGTTGGAGGTTCCGCTGGGGTTCCTGCCAGCTCCATTTCCAGTCCCGTTGGAGGTCCCTGCGACTACTCTCCTGCCGGGGGTCCTGCCAATCCTATGTCCTGTGCCGTTGGGGGTCCTGCCGACAACTCTTCTGCCGGGGGTCCTGCCAACTCCTGGTCCTCTTCCGTGGGGGATCCTGCCGAAGCCTGTCCCACCGGCTCCGGTTGCTGTTCGGCCGACACCGTGTCCTGCTCGGCCTCCGGAGCTGTCTGGTCTTCACCCTCGAGCCCGGCCCCCTGAGAGCCACGGTCTTCACCCTCGAGCCCCACCCCCTGAGTGCCGCGTTCTTCGCCCTCGGGCCCGGCCCCCTGCCTCTTCCTGCCGCGGTCCTCGCCCTCGGGCCCGGCCCCCTGACTCTTCCTGCCGCAGCCTTCGCCCTCATGCTCGGCCCCCTGAGTTCGCCCGCTGTGGCCTTCGCCCCACCATGGACTCTGCCTTGCCCCCGGGCCGTCCACCCGAGTCCCCCACCTTGGATTCTGCCTTGCCCCCGGGCCGTCCGCTCGAGATCCCTTCCGGGTCCTCCGCTGTGCTCCTGGGCTGTCAGCCCGAAACCCGTCCTCCAGACCCCCCCCACCCACCCTGGTGGCCCTAGTTTTGTGTCCCTCCATCCCTTGAGGGGGGGGGGTTCTGTCAGGATTCTCATGTTATGTCACGTTTGTAGTTTTGTATGTCTGGTTATGGGTGTTTTTCTCCTTGTATATTGTCTGGTCCTTCTTCCTGTGTTTTTCCCCTGTCGTTAGTTTCCCTGGTGTGTCTAATTGTGTTCATCTGTCGCCCTTGTGTTTCTCCTCCCCTGCCCGGCTGTTTCTCGTCCTGTATTTAGTCTTGTGTCTTCCTGTCTTCAGTGTGGGTTCGTCTTTTGTTGGTGACTGTGTTCACCGGGGAGTATTCTGTTTGTCTATATTATCCTTGAAATAAAGGTATTTTCAGCGTTATCTGCATTTGGGTCCTGCTTGCTTCACTCACCGTAACAGACTGATATGATTTGTACATTTTCATAACCATTTTTGATCAAACATTTGTACAAAGTATGTCACTATTTCATGTTTAAAATTGCAAACATAATAAAAATACTTGATATAAACTTTATTTACTCTATCAAAATCATATTGGAGTTTTTTTACTGCAAAAAAACGTAAGAAAAAAGCCTTAAAACATGTTAATAAAGGTTTGAAAAAACGCCTTCAAAACTTTTCAGTAAACTTTTAAAAAGCGCCTTAAAAAAAGTGTTAATAAAGGTTTGAAAAGACGCCTAAAAATGTGTTTATAAAGGTTTGAAAAGAAACATATTAAAAAGTGGCAGCGGTTGCCGAGCAACGTTGCAAAGCTGCGGTCGTTGTGTGGGTGGGCGGGGCTTAGCGATCGCTCGCTGCTTCGATCTATGGCGTCACGTTCTAGATCGCTTTGGTCCTTGAAGTTTACAATGACGTAGACATACCTTCCTGCAGATAGGAGCAGCTTCTACTGTCAGACAGTCACCTTAAGACCAGTTCCTTCAAATTTAGTACAGTAGTCCACACAGCATTGAAAACAATCCACACTATTCTTTGAATAACAGGATATCTAAAAACAATCCACATTATTCTTTGAATATCAGGATATCTAAAAATAATTCAGATTGTTTTTTAAATTGCTAAATATTTAAAAATAATCCCGATAATTTGTTCAGTTGCTAGATATTTAAAAATAATCAATAACAGTATTGGTTCAATTGCTGGTTAGTGGGTTAATACAGTTGTAATGGCCATGAACAGCCAACAGAAAGAGGCAATGCCAGAGCTCAAAGTGACTCTGTTTCCTATTGTTGAGCCCTTTGTTAAAGGGGTGACAGGAGATCAGTGGGTTCTATTAAGATCAGGCAAACCTGATGGCGCCACCTTAATCGTGGTGGCAGACCTTGTTCTCGAGGTTGTAACGTCCCTAACTAAGGCCATTTTGGCTGCTTGTACGGGCATGAAGACGTCTGCATCTGAGGAGAGCATCAGGTCCAGCCTGGGGGACGCGCTCTCCCAGAGTATCGCCCAAGCTCTGGAGGTTGCGAGCCAGGTGGAGGACGACAGCGTGGAGCTTTGTGCAGCTGTCATTAGCAAAGAGGTGGCAGCGAGCGTGAACTCTGCCCTCTCTACCCCGATGCACACTGCTGAGCGCGTCGTTCGCCCCCGCAGGCTCAACGTTATGGTGGGGCACACCTGCATAATGCTGAAGGCCTTTGCAGGAAAAATTTGAATTGGGAGATGCCAACGTAGAACGCGTCAGAGAAAATTAAGTCCTGCCCCCCTGGAGAAATCATTGGTGGATAACGAGGAGCCCAGAGCCGAGTCACCGGTCTCAGTGGTTTCCTTACTACTAGGAGTCCAGGAGCAGAGTTCGTCAGGGGACTCAGTGATTGACATCCGCAATCATAAATCCGTCGAAGAACTCATTGACCAGGAGCTGAGAAAATTCACCGATCCTGTCCTGGACGATTTGCCTGACCAGGTTTATGCTCTGCTGCAAGAGGAGTGCTCTCTGGAGATCGCCAACACCGCGGTGGGCATCACAGCCCTTCTGACCCAGCAGGAGGAGAATCAGGGGAGGACGCATGTTGGCAAGTCCACCAGTCAACAAAAACAGAAGACCAAATGCAAGCAGGGCGTAAAGCTGAGGGTGAAGAACTGCTTGGCAAAGCGTTTTGCCAAAGCTTGGATTCATCGCATGGTGGTAAAGCTTAAAAATAAATTCCACCCAGAGCCCAAAGCTGAAACTACGAAGTCCATGATGTCAATGATGAGCGGTGTAAGTGTTCTTCTCATGACTGAGGGAGGTGAAAAGGGGGGGAAAGAAATGAGTGTCTTTAAAAGGTTCAAGGACTTCTCCAGTGTCAAGCATTTAGTATTTTCTGAGGCACTCGACGACATGTTGTACAGACACATTGCTAGTGGTATGTCGCACAGTGACTTCCCAGAGCCTGTCAGGCACTCGTCTGTCAGGACGTTGCTCGTTCCTCAGGTGCATGCCAACATGTACGCGGAGATCCGCAAACAGGCGTGGCGTTTCGTGTCGCTGATGAGCTGGTTTGTGAACAATCAGGTCGCCACCCAGAGTCAAAGGGTTTAACAGGCCATAATGGGGCCTGAGGCTCCGTTTCAGTCAGAGGCCTTGGTGGAGAGGAGCAAGGCTTTGGAGCAAGCCACACTTTGTGAGGAGAGAACTGCCGGGCCTTTGAAGGAGGACGCAAACAGACAGCGGGATTTGAATAGAGTCTGCATTCAGATTTTTCTGGAGAAGCTGGTCACGCTGGCCTTCAAGAAATCTAAAGTGGGGCGCACTATTGTGGACGACAGGGAAATCATTAAGAGCCTCTTTGATAGAGTTTGGGCTGAGGTGCAGCACGGGGACTTTTACACCACCCCAACAACCTTCGCTGACCTTGACAAGATTTTCTACCAGCACTTGTGCAAGATTGCCGGCTCTCAAGATATGGTCCTGGGTCATTTGATTTTAAAGGACCCAGGACTTGGAGCTTGTATAGTCTGGTCCGTCGATGATCGCCTGCTCAACCCACCTCAGAAACATAGAACCATCTGCAGATTCTTTAGGTCTGTTGGAAAAGCCTTCTCCAACATCTGGAGGAGCGTTCAGTAAGTGAACTGTGCCGCAGGGTTCCTCAGGTTTCCCCGCATTTTAGCATTTAACTAAAAATGAAAAGCCTGTAGCGTGCAACATTTAGGGGGATATTAAGGGTAGATCTCCACGGGTCTTTGTCCTTCTAAATCCACACGGGTTTCCTCCGAGGGAAAAATGTGCTTTGGTTTTCCAAACTGATTCCTGAAATCAAGTAAAAAAAACTCTAAGAGTGGACAGCCATTTTGAAGGAACAAATGTCCAGGGGTATTTTTCCGTTCAAAATAGAGGCGGGGTTGCTCCAATTTCGCTACATTGATTACATTAAAAAAAAACTCGTACATTTCTTAAAATAAACAATAAAAGCAATCATAGACAAATGTCTGGAGGACAAAATCATGGAAATTAGGAACATTTGAAGAGGAAGAATATTAATGATAATGATATTGTTAAGAATACTGTATTAAACATTAACAGTATGCACATTCATTTAATACAAAAATATTGTAGCTGATTCAATCAATTAAAATCAATAAATAATTATAATCTATTCATCTCTGTATATTTTACATCTTTATTCTAAAGGTTATGTTCATATATAATTTATAGCCTAATTTGAATCATATTTTTTCATGCATCTTATTCATATTTAAAAACGTTGGTACTCAGTGGAATATATATTTGTTTCTTACAGGAAGCAATACGCTCATCTTTAAGTCAATAAAATCATTTAAAATTGATATTGTGAGTCAAGTTGTCGTTTATTTAGCTTTCTGTCGTCAGGTCAAGTTGAGCCAATCTCAGAAGTTTTGATGTGATAAAAAGGGGTGATTATCTCATTGCCACACAAATGACATGGATGGTTCCCTGTTATGTTCTTTGCAAGAAAAAATTATGAGCACTACTTTAATTGAATTATGGGTATTTTAAAGTCAAAGTATTTGTGCTATCCAGCTGATTAAGATACACATACACGCACACACGCACGCACACACACACACACACACACACACACACACACACACACACACACACACACACACACACACACACACACACACACACACACACACACACACACACACACACACACACACACACACACACACACACACACACACACACACAGTAGCAAGCATGCGCACACACAGACACACACATCATTTTAAAGCTACAGGTGTGTAGACCTGATTTCATCACTCCATGATCAGAGCTTCCAGGCATTTCTCCGCTCCTAGTTCATTCCTCGCAGATTCTTCCATCAGTCCCAGTCATTGCATGTCAGTCAATAGAGCTTTGAAAAATGTGTCCAATTCAACAAAAAACATTTTTGTGAGTGAAGGCCAGAGCTAAATTATAAATTGTTTGATTGTGTAATTACAAGGTGAGAGAAAATAAATCCACATCCTCCTAAGAAACGTATTTTATTTCCTTTCCCATGTTATACTTATACTTACTTGCATTAGAACATTTGCATGTTGAACTACATGCTGGATATCTTCCCAGCCTCAAGGAAATACAATAAAAGAAATGGATCATAATTTTAAAAAAATTGTAAAAATGTATAAATTAATAATGTTGTGGGCAAACATTTCAAATTTAAATACAAAATGAAAAATAAGTTTCCTTTTTAAATGATTTCTCACAAAAACCTTTCTGAATTATAGTAAATTATTAAAAAAGGTTTTGTCAATATACGTTTTTCTGCCTAAAATAGTTGAAATTGAACGTAAACTATATCAAACACCACATGCATGGCAATTAACCTATTTTTGCCTGCTATTTAAATTGACTTTGGTTAGTTAATATAAATATTGATATTATATATATATATATATATATATATATATATATATATATATATACTGTGTATATATATATATATATATATAGCATATAATTGATGCAGTATTTCTGAACACTTTTTTAAAGAAATACTGCAAATGAAGAATATTTTAAATTGTCTGCACAGAGAGTGCCCTAACTTACAGCAGTTGAAAAGATGTGTGGAAGGATAAATTATTGATGGACTTCAATGGCTCTCTAGATAAAGGGCGTTTTATGGTTGCTTGTATTATCCTCATATCGTGGTTTGTTTAAATAACTAATGACATTTTAATAAATATTGCAAAAAAGGGCTCCAAAAAAGGCATATATAACCTGTCTGGCTTAGCCAGTGTGTATTTCTTCAAGCACCACAAGATTCATAGTTTATAAAGTACAATTATGGGCCATTGATTGTGTCATTTCTCCAAACACATACAGTAAAAATGCCTGTTTTTGAAGCCTTCAAATGGTGCAGGAAAAGGACTTTACATTGTATTATACTTAAAGACAGGGCAATTCAGTTAAGAGAAAAGAAAAAGGAAAGCAAATTGTTATAATGGGTGATGTAACATCAATGACATACATAATATGAGGTCCTTGGCACTCAGACTTTAGAGGGGTCATTGTGTGATCATGGGGCATCACCCTTACAGCATCAGGACAATATCATGGAGTCAGACACTGGAAGTGTGCTGGACAGGCTGAGGCGTTGACTGGGACTGATGGAAGGATGAGGCTGATGAGACTGAAGAATCTACGAGGAACGAACTAGCGGCTGAGAAATAATCATATATTAAAAGACAGCAGCATCATAAGAGGCCAACAAGAGTGACAGAGTGTGTCAGTGTGCAGTCTACCATCTTCTTAAAATACTCTGTCCAACAACATCAGTCTCATGAAGAAAGGTTTTTTAACGCTTATTCAAAATAGCAGAGAAACATGCATTCTTGTTCTCAGGAGTGGAGATTGACAGAGGATTGTTGAAAAAGTACACAGTAAGTACTTCATAGTACTGGTGGGGCTGGTTTCACTATTACCGAGTCCAACAGGATGAATCTCACGAAGAACTAATGGCAACAAAAACGAATTCCCTCATCAAACTTAGCAGAAGTGGCTTGATTTTGTTCTCAGCAGGGGACTTTGGCAGAGGATTTCTCAATAAATACACATTAAAAGTACTTCAATGTATTGTAAGTAGTAGGCTAACTAATACAAAGTCAAACAGTATCAATTTCATTAAGGTAAATTTGTCTTTTTATCATTCATCAAATGTAGCAGAAAACATGCATTATGTACTATGGAGGGGACTCTGACAGAGGATTACTCACAAAGTACATAGTAAAAGTACTTCATTTTATTTCTGGTTGAAGTCAAACTAGAACTGAGTCCAACAGTTTCAGTCTCCTTAAGAACTTGTGGTAACAAATATTTGTATCAGTCAAATATAGCAGGAATGAAGAGCAGCTGATTTGAAAAAACAAACTCGAGAGGCGGCTGAGTGACCGCAGTGCAGAACCGCTGTATATTTTAAATCTCCTAACAATGTTGTCCATTTTAGACAGAGGGTTATTATATTTACAGCCCTTAATAACATCCATTTTCTGGGCTCAATATGTGTCTTGGCCGTTTTCGTTGTGATCGCTAAATTCCCCCTGTTTATAATAATCAACGTTCCTTCAGCAGGATACTGTAGTGATTCAAAGTGTGATTTTAGCAAACGATTGCTTTTGTTTTGAAATCACTTCCGTGAGTTTCGCCCCGCCCCTCGCTCCAAGGACCATTTGACCATTTAGTAAGGTAAAAAGCAAAAAGCAAAAACGCCTCTCAGACGCTCTTCCGTTTACGTGTTTAATAAAGAAAAAACAATTGGACGGTAGATACACGGATTAGAGAGCTGCAAAGAGTGATAGCAAAAGTCTGATCATTGAGAAACAAGAAACAAGAACTGCAAACAAAAAACTATGTTAAAACAGAGAAGAAAGACTTATAGTTTACATGATTACACAAATGATTTGTTTGCAACTTATAGTTTTATTTTTTAAATTAAATTAATTTTGCTTGACTCAGTTTTTTTCTTTCTTAAACTCTTAGTTTTGCTTGATCCTGAGAAAGTGTTGCTTTATCTTTATGGCACAAAACTAATCCCGTAAAATAAGAGTTTCTTCTCTCTTCTCCTTTCAGTAGTGGTTGAAACTGCTCTGGGTGTACTGGTGTTGTGTGAGTTATGCACCATGAGTGAAACAAATAAATGTATAAAATAAATGATTGAAAAAGTATTTACATTTTCTGAAAAAGTGAGAAACAAGCATTTTGCTAAATCTGCGCTACACTGTCACCCTGAATGATGCAGTGCCTGTACCAACATCACTCATTTCATCGCATGTATATGCTGTATGGTCGTGGTTGATTCATCCCTCCCTTCATAAAGCGTTTTGTTTGTGAGGTTCCTCTTGGCAGGCCAGGCTTTAGTCTTGATTACAGCAGGTGGCTGTTATCCGCTCCACCAGCGGCTGCATGGCACAGCCTCCAGGGCACTTCGAAGCTAAAGGTGAGTGAGGGAGACAAGAGAATTAGAGAGGCAGACAGAAAGGTTTTGTGTGTGTGTGTGTGTGTGTGTGTGTGTGGGGGTGTTTGTGTGTGTGTGTGTGTGTGTGTGTGTGTGTGTGGGTTGCGGGGGGGGGGGGGGGGGGCAGAGGAAAGCATCAGGGCTTACGTGTACCCCCAGACCAATATGAATTCACACAATCCATAAGGATCTCATCATGGACCCAGTAAATCCAACTTAATTGACTGCAAATCTGGATACAGCAATCCACAGGTTTATCTTCTACCAAACTTTCCCACTCCCTCCGCCTGCACTAATTGCTTCATATTCTTCCTTTTCTCTCTTGATGGTAGTCAAGTGTCCATTTTTCAGTTTATAGAGACCTTTATACAGTTCAGACCAGGGGCCTCATGTATAACGCGATGCGTAGGATTGACGTGGGAAGGTTGCTTACATAGTAGAAATCCGAAAAATAGGTCAATAGATTTTCCGCCACTTTCCGATTCACCAAACATTGCGTACCGGCGAGGAAAGTGCGTATGGCACTTCCTATGCCGGTTTCCCTTCATAAATCACAACCGACTCGAAATGCGGTGCAGCTTTTGCGGGCTTCACGTAGGTCGAGATAAATCATATTGTTTGGCGGATGCAGTTTGAACCAGAGTAGCAGCATGGAGGTCGGATCGTCACCAACAAAAATAAATAAGTGGTCCGAAAAAGGTTAATGACAAAAAATAATACACATAGCCTTCCTCAGGCAGTGTGTTTGTACCGGGGACAGGAGACCCCCCCCTTGATGAGAAACTGTAAGAAATGATCGGGGAATCCCTCCGGAGTGGATCATGCCGATCTAGATCCCTCCGCTTCGCGTCGGGCTGCTGATCAGCCTGTCGGTGTTCTTTTGCCCATAAGGACCTCGTCGCTGCACATTATCCCTTACATAAATGAGGCCCCTGATGTTTTCTTATGTTTATTGCTTTTCTGTTGAATAAATTGCTTTTTATAAAACTATTCATCTCCAAAACTGCCTCCTTGAGCCCAAAATCTATCCATCCATCCATCAGAATCAGAATCAGAAACAGGTTTATTACTATAGGTTTACACTTACGAGGAATTTGACTAGATGTCGTGGTGCATACATAAACGTAAAACAAGAATTAAAACACAGATAGAGAACTAGAAACATATTTAAAATAATACAAAATAGAGTAAAATATAACAGTATTTAGATTGCAATGGAATGGAATACAAAGGAATAAAATATGGAATAAAAATATAAATCGGCAGTAATAAGAAAATAAATCAGATATTGTTGTACATTGTGTGCATTAATGTAATGCATAGAGTCTATGTGATGTGGCTGAGGTTAAGTGTCAGTGGGGGGCGGGCCTTATTGATGAGGCCGGTAGCGGAGGGGAAGAAACTGTTCGGGTGGCGAGAAGTTTTGGTCCTGATGGAGCGCAGCCTCCTGCCAGAGGGCAGGGGGGTGAACAGTTTGTGTCCAGGGTGGGACGGGTAGGCCACTATCTTCCCTGCCCGTCTCAGGGTCCTGGAGGCGTGTAATAATGTTCTCCAGGACCCTGAGGCGGGCAGAGAAGATAGTGGCCTACCCGTCCCGCCCAAGCACCCAGGAAGTGCGCTGGACTCAGATGAAAATATTATTGGTGGCCAAACGGCTGTACTACACTTCCGTTTGGTCGCCAGGCACGGAAACGCTTTTTCCCATTGACTTACATGGGGAAAGAGTGGTCTGTAAATCGTTGGATAATTTTTTTTAAACTAAATAAACTACCCAGTATGAACACTTGTATAGCCCTTATTAAAAACATGCGTTCCTCAAGTTGTAATAATGTGCTAATAATGTTATTCTGAGAGTTATTTCCCTCTGCATTATGAACGCGCATCTAACCCACAGGACCGCGCCGCACGGCACGTTCATGTTACGTGTCCTGACCAATCAGAGCACACTGTGCTCACAGGGAGGGTGGGGGCTGGAGCTATTGGAGCTACAACGAGCCGTTAAAGGCAGAGAGTGAAATTCAGTGAATATACGTAGTTTACAGAGATGCAGTTTGAGAAACCAATGTGAGTTGCGTTTATCTTTACCCATGGATGCACAATAAGAGCGGACCCATATCGTCTTACTGCCATCCCACGGAGCTGTAATAATGGTTATATAACATGTTTGCTGTAATTCATTATTATACTACATGGGCTGTATGATTAAATCTTGTACCGTAAATGTTGTATTAAATAAAGTTAATAAAGTTAATAATACCGGCGTTAGATTAACGTCCCCGTAGATTCTTATTGCACTAAGAAGCTTATTGCACTATATATATATATATATATATATATATATATATATATATATATATATATACAGTGCAATCATTCTTTCATGCTAAATTAAGCTCTGTTGCTTGGATATCACTAGATCCTTTTACAGCGTAATATAAGTACATAACGATTGATGTGCACATTAGCATAATTACTAGCTAGCCGCTAGCTGCTAACTGCCGCCTCGTTAATATCAAATCCATCATAATAACAAATCATTACCATGCTATCATGAACGTGCGGTGCTGTTAAGTGTACGCAAATTGACGTGCTTGATGTGTGAACGAGCATTTTGGTTAAAGTTGCGCATGCGCTATGAGCGCACATACGGGTACTTCTCAGGCATGCTGGGTAATCTGTGACGTTTCGCTCTCTCAAAAGTTGGGCCATTTTATCATTATGCACCAATGAGCAACTCTCATAGGAATTAATGAGGCCCCGCCTCCCACGCTGTATCCAGTTCTTATTATACATCCATGGTCCCACCCTGGGCCCTGGACGACGCTGCTATCGATATCATTTCTGTTATGTTGTGTAACTGTTTAATGGTGTTATCTTTATTGCTACCCCCTTCCCCGTCAATTTATAGTGTTGGTCCACAGCGCAAACGTATTAGTTTAACAAAATCTGTATCTAAAATTGTGGCATGGATACGTTATTTTCCCCTGTGCAATTCTCCATTTACTCAACAATAACACATAATTATCCTTGTGTTTATTTATTTGTTTGATTAATAAACACAAGTTTGAGTCCGTCAGGACCGAGGGTCGGAGCAGCTCATTTGCTTTAGAGAATATTACACCCGGAAGTAAGTATTCTCTCCGCTTCGCTTGACAAACCCCGTGATAGTCCTCAAGCTCTGTGATTGGAGAGTGTGCTCTGAGGGTTACGCTGAGCGTCGAACAGCACTTGAAATGGGATGGAACCGCGGAAGACTGTCCAAAACTGGATATGAATGGGTCCACCCCGTCCCATAATTTTGCAAATATGGCACTAGCCATCGATCATCTTAAAGAGCAACTTCCAGGTTAAAGACACCTGTGAATAAATGTGTAGGAAAATGATGAATACACTAGATTTTCAAAAACATATACAGAAATATACACTACAGTGACATCTGGCGTCGTTTTTGTAAGAAATGTTCACTTCCGCATAAAAAAGCCTCGGCACGTGACCCCCTGCGTGTGACGTAACATGGGGGAAACAAGGGGGAGAGCGGCCTGTGTAACGTATTAATAAACATGGATCCCAATGCTAGTTTCGATTGCAGTAGCCATCGATCATCTTAAGATGTGATCTACTTTATTGATCTCAAGTTGGAAACATTTGCGTTACATCAGCATGTGTAACAGTTGTAAATATGCAGTGGTGTTTATTTGTAAATCATTTAGTATAATCACACAAATTCTGTGTTTTATATTGAATAATTCTGTGTTTTTTATTTATTGATTGTTCAATACCTGACAAGGCCGGAGATGAAATATCTACATACATCCTATAAGAGCATAATACATATAATATCAGTTAACATAAGTGTTTCAACATAGTTAACATTGCTGGAGGTGTGCACAAATATTGATAGATGTCTTGTAATGCACTATTGAGGAACCTGCGACCCAAGTTTTCCATTCATTGCATAACTACACCGTTTGTGTATATGATATGTCAATAAACCTTAGAAAATCTTGAAATTGTCACGATTCTTGTGTTGTGTCACGTTTTTAGTTTTGTGTGTCTGGTAGTGGGTGTTTTGCTGTTCTCCTTGTCATGTTTTCCTCCCTGTGTATTGTCTGGTCTTTTTCCCTGTGTTTTCCTGTCTGTCGTTAGTTTCCCTGGTGTGTCTAATTTCCTGATTGTTTTCACCTGTCACCCCTTCTGTGTCTCCTGTGGTCATCAGTGTCAGACCCGCCCCTCGAGGGGTGAGAACCAGAGGGGTGTAGGTGACATTTGACCAACTTTACAGGAGAGCCTAAACAAAAAATGACCATACTTTGTCCTGACTTTGTTTATTAAATTCAATCTTTAAAGTCCATGAAATCTCCAAAATAAACGTTATTCTGTGTTAATAAATCGCTTCATCACTTTCCACTGTTTCATTTGACATATCAACATCAATGATTCTTTCCATAAATACCCCCCAAATAACCTGAAATGTGTGCCACTTTCCCGTGTTATTCCGCTCCGGTAGCAAAAAGCTTGCCAGCCATTAACCCAGCTGTGTGACGTCAAACGTGGCAAACACCAGCCTCGTCTGGATTGTTTGTTTTGTATCCTTCCGCTATTTTCGCTCAACATATGTGTAACCGGACCTCGCTAAGCTTTTTTAATCTAACAATTCATGATGGTGAAGCGATGTGTAGTTCAGTTTTGTGGTAATTCAAGCCTGTCAGGTCACAGTGTACACAAATTTCCGAAAAATAATATTGTAAATTACGTACTTTGTAAATTATTTACATCATGTGAAACCATTTTAACCAGTTCAGCTGCATGACTTATGTCAAATTACAGATTTGGCCATTGAAATCCCTGATAGCGGCCTCCCGGTTCAGGGTAAGTCTTCCGTATCTCGGTTACAGCACATGCAGGCAGCGGGACTCTAATTTTTGGGCCGAGTACACCCCGGCACCAACGTACATACTGTCGATAAGCTGTATATCGATACTTCCTAATGAAAAAAAAGTATACAGATTACAAATATATTTGGAGAAAAATAAAATGTTATGTAGTACTATTATGTAGCAATGGTTACAAATTGGCTTATAACATGATATTTTTATTTTACTTGTACAAAATAAATATGAGGTTGTACATGACTGCTCGACAGAATCATAGACCTCTTATATATTTCCTCAGATGTGTAGTTGTTTCTTTTCCCAAGCATACATTGAACTTGCATACACAGAAAACATAAAAGCCAAGCTGTTTTTGACTACTTGAAAGCGTTTAATGGTATCTTTAAAAGTGTACCATCATATCTGTAGCGACTAAGAGTATTATATGAAAGCAAAGCTGCAATAGGCAGTTGGGTCAATCAATATTTACTTACTGGTGTAGTGGGCCATCAACTGCTCTGTGTTGTTGTTTTTATTGAAGATACGCTATTTTCAGTGTCCAAACACTGAGACAGCCTTCTCTAAAGCCTGGGTGACTAATAATGCACCTTGGTTTCTCGTCGGTGTCTTCTATCTGGTCAGTAGGTGGCAAACTGTCTATTTGTTCCATCACCTGCCAGATCTCTCTGCAGCATACACATTCATCTGCAGTGGGCATGCTTTCACAGCATTGACATGTACACCTGAATATTGTACATAACATTAAAAAAAAAAAAAATCTGCCGGACGTGTGAGGAACAGATGACAAATTAAGATCGACATTTAGTGCAGGTCAAATTAAATAAAACAGAATTTACCATTCAGTATTGCCGACTCGAGTCTTGCCGGCTGCGGAATCCGCTTCTCTTTCACAAGTTTCTGCCTCGTTGTTCCATTGCCGGGCAGGAGGCTCGTACTGATAAGGCAAGATGCCTTGAAGTGAAAGGCTAGCTGGTTCACTCTCTACTTCTGTAAATGAATCCAGATAACCCACCGAATCTGAGCTTGAATGATCGCTATCGCAGTCTGAAGTTCTCGCGTTGCTTGCCATTTTGACTGATTTTATCAAATGGCAATATTTGCTACGTGTGACGTCACCGCTCGTTCGGAAGTGATCGGGGGCGTAATCGGCAAACTTCGGAACCAACATCGTTTTTTAACGTATAGGCCTATGTCATTTAAATATTTGTTGTTTTATTCTGGTGATATCTAAACTACATGTTAAAAAACACCTGTGTTAGATGCATTACATGGCCTTTAAATTTGAAAACTTCATAAACATGTGGACGACAATATACTTAAGGAACAATATTTTGACTTTCATTGAAAAAAAATTCTTCTATTTTTTTTTTATTCGGAATAAAGTCACATGCGCCTTTTAGGAACTAAGATTTTATCTCATATGAACTAAAAAAAAGGGCGTATCTGATAAAAATAGTAAAAAGGCTTTACATTAATGAGTTCAAAAGTAACAGTATTCAATTGTTATAATAACAATATTATATGAAAATATCCTTATATCATATTAGTTCATTGAATGTAATTATTTAAAAAAACAAAACATTAATAAACATTTTGCCAAATAGTTAATTATTTAGCCATTTCCCCAAATAACCAATTGAAAATAGGCTACAGAGTCCATTGTGATCATATAAAAATATCAATATCGCATTAGTTCACTGAATAATAATAACTTACATTAAACCTGGCCTAATAACTGTTTGGCAAATCAAAAAAGACTTTAGAACATAGGGAATGTCAAATATAGCAATATAATTATATACAAAAACAGCATATTTCATGCAGATCATGTACGTTTCAGATTGATTTGAAACGACATACTAGCCCACTCTGCCTGAATGACTTGCAAAGACTGCTAAAAATCCACATAGGAGTGAGGGTTACTCCCATTTGTGTGAGTACGTATTTCTTTTTCACAGCAGTGATCCCAGGTGGACCTGTGTGCATCTTCTTTGGTTCAATTGCATGAGCACCTCTGGTCTCCTGCTTTCCAACTTGCAGTTTGGTCGGACAGCTCATATTTGAACTGAATCCTTTTCGGATCGTCTTTTGTGTAGCACAGCCATTTAATTTTCTGCCAACAAACTGTTTGTCCCTCTGTGTCTTTGGTTCTGTTTCGGACCGTGTGTTGTAGGGCTGTGCAATTAATTGTATTTTAATCTCGATTACGATTTTGGCTTGCAACGAGGTCCACAAGTTCCCCGCAAGGGGGCCCCCCCCCCGCCCCTGTTGACAGTTCACGAGCGTGCCCCCTCGACTTCATCCACCACCTCACAGTCATCAATTAAGGACGCACTTTACAGTGCAACGGCCTACTCAAGCAGCTCGCAAGGACACAAAGATATAACACATGCCATCACATTCTACATAGCTAAAGACATGTGCCCGGTTAGCACGGTTAGCAACCAGGGGTTTAAGCAACTGGCTAACACTATGGACAAGCGTTACGCGATGCCATCTCGGTATCAATTCACCAGATCTGCACTGCCTGCCCTACATATGTAGCACTTCATTTCAGACTCCAGCTTACAGCTTCCTGCCTACGACCTGCCTAAGAAGCAGTATAGAGGAATGTTAAGCCCTCCCACTATTTTCCAAGAGGGCGTTGCCAGATTTTCAATTTCAGGTTTTCACCAGGAGATGGCGCTTCATTCACAAATACAGAAAGACAAGTTTCATGGACTTTCAGTTGTATTTTGAAGAGCATTTGAACACATCAATATTTTAGATCAACTAAAGTATATCTAATCTTGTAATTCAATAATATATAGTCTTTATATATTAAATAATCATTATTATAATGTAAATGTTTACATTACACTTCTTTATTTGTTATGCTCATACTTTTACCTTTACAATCGTTTGCTTTAATATGCAGTATATTTTTTGTATATTTTTGTGTTTGCTTCCTCCTGCTCCCTTTCGGACACATACTGTATGATTTATTATTATTAATATGAAGATATTATAAGATAAGATAAGATGTTACTTTATTGATTGAACATTTTAGTTTAGAATGTGCTGTCCCACGGTAATTCAGAAGGCTCACAGGTCACATTCCGACCATTATTTAAAACAATAGGTGCTTTCACACCGTCTACAGTTTGATTTGTATAGAGGGAGCTCTGTCGGTGTTCG
Organism: Notothenia rossii; assembly: GCF_949606895.1. Classification (NCBI taxonomy): domain Eukaryota; kingdom Metazoa; phylum Chordata; class Actinopteri; order Perciformes; family Nototheniidae; genus Notothenia; species Notothenia rossii. Next base: position 29,548,909 of record NC_136903.1, on the reverse strand, counting down.
AATTACCCATTTGCTTTCGGGGAGCCCTATTTTTCAGAGCACATCCTGCTACTAAATATGTCACACGCACGCTCTGTTGACTGGCACAGCAGCGCGGATGCGATCAATTGCTATAAAAACACTCTTCTAAAATACAATTTTTTATTACAAAGCCAGAGTTAAAAAAATATCAATATGAACATTTCAAATACCGCGCCGGCGTCACCGCCATAACCATAGCAACGTAAGTAAGAATGCAGCGCCGCCACGTACAGATGGCAACACCCAGACATATTCACAAATAGAAAAACAAATATTCAGAAACTGTAATGAACAATAACTATTATTTACTTCAAGAACTGTTATTTACAGAAACTCAACATTTCTAATCTGTGTGACACAAATATGCACGATTGTTTTGGGCTCCCCCTATTTATCTCAAAGTCAGCGTTCAGGGGAGCTCCCTCCCTCTTCGGGGGAGCCAAGCTCCCCCTGGCTCCCCCCCATTTCGAACAGTGTCTGTGGCTGAATGGCCAGCGATTAGCTGCGGCGCATTTGTCATAGGTGATCAGAGCTAACTGCCTGCCGTCAGATTTCATTTAAAAAACAGATTTTAAGACTATTTCTGCGCTCATAAAGAATGATAAGAATAAGAATAATGCGTATTGAACTGGTTTCATTAATTCGTGAGTTTATTTAACACTAGAACCGCCAATCGGGTCAATTTGTGTGATGTGTGTTGTGTGCGTGCAATGTAACTTTTTTTCAATAAAATATGAAAGTCTCCCAGTCCGTGACTTTTCCTGAAAGTGTGTTATGTAGCACCCTATGTTGTTAACAAATTGCATTCTAATAGCGGGATTTGACGGGTTTAGGTAGGCCTATACAAAAACCTCTGGTGGTTCTAGTGTTAAGGTAATTAGGTACAGTAGAAGCCCTTTTTTATCAGTAACGAATTTAGCAGTTGAACATAAAAGTCAACTAACTGAGGGTCACTTGCAATGACAGTGTTGTGTCTAACTGTAAGCTTGTCACTCAGAGTAACCTACCGTTAATTTAGCTGCTTGAGAAGAAAGATCAAGGGGGGAGGGGGGGAGAGAGCTGTGGTTGATGGGCCATTAGTTGTGTAAATACACAGCTGAGAGCTGCCGTTTCATTCAGACTGTTTAAAAAACGGTAACAACGGACTATTTTTCTTAGCGGATGCATGTCAATTTAAATCAATACAACTATTTTTTAAATCAATAAAAACATTTTTTAAATCCATAAAAGCATTTCAATTAATATTGGGAGTCATGTCGTTACTTTGTTGAGAATGTGGCCATGTAATAAGCGGGATAATTTGCAGCGACTTGTTCCTTATGGGGAAAATAACACCCGTCATGCAGATGAGGATCGCTCCGCTACACTTTTGGATCCTGATCGACCGACGAAGCTCCATTAAAATATACATATTTTTGGTGAATTACTCAGTTTAGGCACGTTAATAACGTTTTAATTAAGTTGAATACAGTATATTCATATGTGTCAGTGATTTCATGTCAATTTGGCGAACATAAACATAAATTATCGTGGTGAAGATGATGATTAAATTAGGATAAAAAATTGAGAGCTGGGCTGCATTTCCTCCCGTTCGTTTTTTTTTCGAATAACGAATTTATTTTGTTAAATAACAACATGGTGATGTTTTGTAAATGATTACATGTCTCTTATTTAGCACCAGTGTTGGGCAAGTTACTTCCAAAATGTAATATATTACATATTACTTATTACTCTCTTTAGAAAGTAATAAGTTACATTACAATATTACTGTCTCTGACATGTAATGAGTTACACTACTTTAGTTACTTTTTAGTTACTTTCACCAAAATAACCGCAAAAGAATAACTAGGTATTTTAAATGCTAAAATCTAGTTTAGTGCAGCTCATTATGCATCCAGTGAAGGGCAATGTGTTATAGCATAACAACTGTGTAGGCCCTTAAGGCTACTAACAACTTGTATTACACGGCTTAGTTGAATACTCCATTCTGATTGTAAATTCTTAACATGTGACACGTTGTTAATACAGCAGTACAAACCGCTGTCAAGGACTATAATGAAGGTTAACATATTGTAAATCAAGGCAAATATTATTTAAACCATGCTCATGGTTTGAAATGGCAAACATTGAAAGGCAAAAGTATTATTAAAACCATGTAGCCTACTACATCATCACCTTGGTCTCATTATATACGCTGGGAAGAGAATATTTACTGTGCTTGAAAACTGGTATCACATCATCATGTGAGGTTGACTTTGTGACCTGGAGAGCTCGTTGATAATAAGCTTAGGATATGAGATATTTTTGTAGCGATTCATGGTGAAGGCATCTGTGCTATTGTATGCATTATTTTTGACCCAACATTTCTACAGGCATGTCAGAATATGGTACTATTTTCACATGAATATTCTAGCCATTCTCTATTTTTATACCACAAGCTGCGAAATGACCGCCTTACCCCACTGTACAGGCGGGTAGTTGTTTAAATATACCTGGCACCTACGGGCCGCAGAGGGGCGGCGTAGTTTCGGGCGACGAAGACTGCTGCTCTGGGGCCGGCGAGTCAGGCGGGAGTAAGCTAGTCTCCACAACGGAGGGTAACGTGATGTCCGCATCTGACCTGTTGCTACTGTCTGCAGTAGATGCAGTGTTGCTGGCGTTTAATGATGGTTGCTTTAACCATTTTCGTATAAATGATTATCCACAGATCAGATGTGTGTCACTGCTGTGGAAGCACTTTGGAAATGATGCACGCGCAACGGAGCAGGTCACGCGCACCTGACACAATTTGTTGTTTGTATTTTTCGCTATGTTCTCTTTTTTGAATGGTTGCATAACGTTCAACTTCCCCGAAGATCTCGACGTGAAGCCTGAAGGGTAAACACCAGGTTTACTAATCTACCCGCACAATTTGTCCGGTCTCGGAATGTCTCGCTATGTTAGTACATTCTTAAAAAACAAAACACCATTTAATTTCGGGTTAAAATCTGTTGTAACTGCGTTACTGAGCATTGTAACGGGTAATATATTACCCACATTTCATTAGTAATGCGTTACATGACTTCGTTACAGCAAAAAGTAATATATTACTGTAACTCCGTTACTTTTGTAACGCGTTACACTGTTAGAAATTAAAATCAATGTTTTAATGGGGAAATGTAGTTTAAACATGCCATCAGTTTTAATGCTCTTTTATACTGAAAAACCAGAAATTCTTGTGCACAAGCAGTTAAGCTTTTATTCTGAAAATCCTTCATCTCCGGTTAGCATTTAGCATGTGGCTAATATACGATTTCCTGAAGAGGTGAATTTAGTAGCGAAATGAGAGAGTGGTGCAAACCGAAGCCTACTGACTTAACACTACAACTATAGATGTCGAGATACTACCATGCTGAATATTAAATGAAGGTACAGTTTATTTGAATACATTATTTACAGACGAGAGTAGCATGTGACAACATCCGGAATGACCGGAAACCAAACGAGCCGAGAAGTATTGTTTAGAGTATTGATTACAGCGTTTAGAATGTGTTAAATGAAAAGTGATGAAAGAGAATATGAGGAGAAACGGCGTGTTGAGCATATATTGAATGTGAAAAGAACCTATCCTCTGTTTAAATGCAATAACGGACATTGGAGACGAGGCGAGCCGGCTGGCGGGGAGGAGCCAGCAGACGATATATAAACAGCACCGGAGGAGAGATCCAGTCTCTTCTCTTCCCTATCGAGGAGCGGATCACAGCTGTTTGTCTGACTGAACAATATTCTGTCTGTAACACTACCGCGCCTTTTTTAATTAAAGTACCCAATTGAACTTTCACAGAGACTCCATTTAGTCTCCTATTTTAAAGCTTCTCTCCTGGACGGGAGAATAACGAACACAGTTAACAACACCCAACACTGTTTAGCACAGTAGTATGATATCCGTGACATATGGATCTTAACAAAGTTCCGCTGTACATCCAGCGTACTGTATCAGACTCTATTTCACATGAGCTCCAGTGTGGAACCCCACTGCACCCCCTGGTGGATCAATGATCCATTGCAGCTGGCTTCATTATAAATTACATTCATCTATAGAGGGGGTGGTCTCAAGTCAAGCTGGAGGTTTTCCCTTCAGCGAGGGCAGATCACGTACCAATCACGGCCCTCGCGTTTCAAACTGTCTGAAATCAATCGCTACATCTGAATATGACAAATGTCGTGGGGAAGTTAAAAAAGATGTGGCTTTAGCTGAATACTTTGCAGTTGAGTTATACTTAAAGTTCAGGGTAATCAACTGTTAAAAAGATACTGTTCAAAATTATTATTATTTTTTTAAGTTCAATAAATTGATGTTTTCAAAGTCAATGAATAATCGTATTTAATAATCGTGATATCAATATAATCGTGATCATGATTTTTGCCATAATTGAGCAGCCCTAGTGTGTTGTGAGAAGGACTTGAAATCCAGAAAGTCACTGTACCCAATCTCAATCACCTTCTATGGCCTGTTCCTCCTTGCCATCCTCACAAGAGTGTACAGTAGTACCCCTCCGAACTGTACAAAGGCTCCAGACTCCATGAATGTATGGTCAATAATGGAGATGGGCAAGGTTTTAACTGCATGGAGACACACTGAAAAAAGCATTCCTGTTCTGCCCACCACATGTGTCAGAGTACAGCACCACATGCTTAGTACCTGAAAGAGTTGACAGATACTGGAACATGCATGTGTTGATCTCTGATGAGTTGAATTCTCTGTTGAAGATGGATCTGTAGAAACTAAGTTTCCTTTGTCACTCAGCATTGACTTTGAATCCTGGATTATTTCATTCTCTTCATCAAGCTCTTCTGCATCTTGAAATAAGCTTAGTAACACTTCTTCAGCAGTGAAAAGCTTTCTTCTCATGGTTGACCTAGCTTGCTTACATATGGTGTCAGCCATTTTGACTCAAGTGCTATCCAAAGGCTTTACCCATAATACATTTCTCAGGGCCAAAAGGGCGTAAGTGCACTTACGTCCTTTTGGCCCCAAATACTTCAGTGTGTTCTGTGTTAGGTCTTTTGGTTTTTGATGAATAACTCTGGATTGGTTTAGAATTCACATGCACCCTTTTGGCAGTAGAAAGAGCTCATCGAGAGCTTTCATTTGATATATATAACTCATTTTTGACCAAAATGTCACTTACTTATGTCTGGTTCTCACCCCTCGCCCTGATTGTTCCCACCTGTGTCTTGTTACCCTGTGTTTAAATTCCCCTGTCTCCCAGTGTTCAGTTTCAGTTTGTTCTTGTCTATTGCCTTGGTCAGGTCTATGCGTTTGTCTATTACCATGGTCAGATCTTTGCTCTTGTCTCTTGCCACGGTCAGGTCTATGCCTTTTTTGTGCTCTCGTAAAAGTTTCGATCCTCACTACGTGAGCGCTTTCTTTTTGTTCTCATTTTTGTCCTCTCAGTTAGAGATTTGATAGTGTCCATTTTTTGTTGTTCATTTTGCTGTTCTTGGAAAAATAAAGTATCTTACAAATACTTTACCTCTGTCTCCCGGGTCATGCAATTGGGTCCTACCTCCTAAGTGCCTGAGTTCTTAACAGAATGAACTGACCATTATGGACCCAGCCGACCCAAGAACACTTCACGCCGCTCTGTCAGCAGACAGCGTAAAAATGTTTCACCATGAGGAACAGCTGGGTATAACCAGGCAGAGATTCAAGAAAACATCTCTACACAGATGCAACAACTGGCTGTACAGATGAATCGTTTGATCCCTCACCTACGGACTGCTCCAGTACCGGCCCCAGCAGCCATGGTTCTGGCTTCACTACCAGCCCCAGTAGCCATGGTCCCGACTCCAGTTTCGGCACCAGTACTGGCTCTTCGACCGATGCCAGCTTGGTGTGTCTTGTCGGCTTACCGACCGTCTCAAGTCTCCTCTCGAGTCCCCTGTCAAGTTCCTTCTCAAGTCCCCTCTCGAGTCCCCTGTCGCAGAAGAGTAGTCGGCGGAACCCCCAACGGGACAGGAAATGGGATTGGCAGGACCCCCGACAGGACCTCCAACGGCACGGGACATAGGGTTGGCAGAACCCCCGGCAGAAGACCATGGCTGCCGGGGCCAGAACTGGGTCTGGAACCATGGCTGCTGGGGCCAGAACTGGGACCGGGACCATGGCTGCTGGGGCCAGAACTGGGTCTGGAACCATGGCTGCTGGGGCCGGAACCATGGCTGCTGGGGCCGGAACCAGGGCCGGAACCATGGCCGCTGGGGCCAGAACTGGGTCTGGGACCAGGGCTGCTGGGGCCGGAACTGGTTCTGGAACCATGGTTGCTGGGGCCAGAACTGGGGCCGGAACCATGGCTGCTGGGGCCAGAACTTGGGCCGGAACCATGGCTCTTGGGGTTCGGGCTGCTAGCCTGGCCTTGCGACTCCTTCTTTTAGGAGCCGTTTGGAGGCTTTGTGGACCTCCAAAAGCCAGACGAGTTCCAGAGAACGGCTCCTGGACAGGAGCAGGAGCTGGGGCAGAAGCAAGGGTTGACTCCAAACGGACCACACCAATGCGTGTGGTGTCATAAAGGGAATTGGGAGGCAGAAAGCTAGCATGCCTGAGGCTAGCAGGCAGGGTATAACAAACCGAGAGGAACTCCAAAATCCAGCCAGGTGAGAATCTCACCAAGCCTGGTTTCTCCATAGTTATCTGGCGCGCCTCTACCAGAGCAGCCTCTCGCTGCTGAACCCCGGACGCTCCCATCTATCGATCAGAGCAGGTAGCCAAAGAAAAGGTCAAATCAAAATCAACAGTTCCTGCTCAAAAGGATCTGCTGGGCCCATACTTGGTTGGTTCGTACTGTTACGGTGGATGAAGCAAGCAGGACCCAAATGCAGATTAGAATGATAATGCCTTTATTTCAAGGCTAAAATAATAACTTAGACTAAATACAGGGAGGGGTAATCACAAGACGAGAAACAGCCGGGCAGGAGAGGAGAAACACAAGGGCCACAGGTAAACACAATCAGACAACTAGACACACCAGGGAAACTAACGACAGGAGGAAAAACACAAGGAAAAGGACCAGACAATATACCAAGAGGAAAACATGACAGGGAGAACAGCAAAACACCCAAAACAAGACATACAAAACGTGGCATAACACAATAATCATAACAGAAAGGAGGAAAACTAACAAATTAGAAGTTTAAAAAATGATATCTCTGCGAGTGCTGACTGAACTGAATGTCCTATATATTTCTCTTGTGTTTCAGGGCTGGATCACATGCAGTGCAGATTTTGCAGATTTGCAAGCTCCAATCAAGAGACTCTTCTAAAACATTGTCGCCTTTGTCACGGAAAAGGTGCGAACTGGCCCTGTATTCACACTGACTGTGTATGTCAGCCAATTGGCAAACTATACTATACCCTGCCACTCCACTACAGGCCCAACACACTACGCCCCACTTTCCAATTAGTCCCCAAAATTGTAATACCAGTTTTTTTTTTCAATTCAAAACATCCAAACTATCCCCTTAAGATGGTGCAGACTTTGAACAAGACAGCTACCCAGGAATTTGCTGCACAGAAAAAACATGACATTGTGGTTACAATCAAATGACATTGTTTTTTTATTGTGTTTTTCAGATATCTGAAGAATTTCATCGGATCAGCAGCAAATACCTCCTGGGGACCTTCGGTGCAGCCTTTGACAAACATGTGCCTTGCCTGCTGAAACTGTACCGGGCTAGGAAGGGAGCTTTTGGACAGAAGATGGAAGACCTCTTGGAAAAACTTGATGAAAAAGTGAGTGAAGTGCCTCAATCTAAGAGCATGCAAAAGTTGAGGGGAAAATGGCCGGAGCCGGGTCCACCAAAGCCCTTTCCCCCCCGTTTGAAAATATGAAATGCTCCTTCGCCTAACATTTGTAGGAGCAAAAACGCTTTGATGGAAAGGCTTCAGTAAAAATGGATGTTAAAATTCATTGCTTGGTGTTCTTAGTTGATGCAATTTGAGAACTGTAACAGTATTTTTAATTTGTAAAAGTAGAAATTAAAATTGTCCGCAGGATTGCAGTTTCTGTTTTGTTTTGTTTTGCCAGTCTTTTACTGAAGCATGCTACTGGGATCTGACCTGTTCTTTATCCTCCTCATTACTATACAGAACGTCAGATTTTGTATAAATTCACTACGGCACTAAACTAATTGATATGTTTGTGTGTTTCCACTGGGTACTCCTTTGACATCCGACATTGTGTCTCACCGAAAGACAGCAGCACTGAGAGAGAGGCCTGCCGAGATGACACAACCAAGTTTCTTCTGGAGTGTTTTGTAAGTAATACTATAGGAAATAAACGTACACAATACAAGTAATATTGCTTAATGTAGCTTAAACGTTTTATGACCTCATAGCTTAAGCTAATCATTTTATGCATAATACACTTCGTGTAAGATTTAAGATTATTTTGAGCCCATAGATATTTTCACCTGAACCCGAGCGCGATGAGTTCACCCAAAATTAAAAATAAATATCAGCGCTGTTTCAGCAGCGCCATCTCTAAAACGGCGATACAGTCACTACCCATCATTTACATTTCACCGTGACATGGACAAAAATGTAACGTCAGCTTACCTCATGGCATGAATCCAGACTCTCCTTTGGAAAACATTGGCCGGGAAACGATAGAACAAGCACGTTTCATGCGAAGACCTGTAGCTGCAATCCGGAGCAAAGCAACAAACCATTGCGTAGCTAACTAGTAGCGCTAGCTTTAGCTAACGTTAGCTAACGAAACGAACTGCCGAGTAAAATTGGAAAACACTGGTAATTAATTATTCTATAATTTGTAAAACTACGGTGTTAAAAACGACAATTTCAAACATACAGATTCTAATGGTCAGTTATAAATATACAGATACTAAAGATAGGCAGGTACTTGCTTTCAAGCAGAACACAGGGGAAAACAAACTTAGCAGGAGCGTTTACGTGTTCGGCGTAATGACGTACAACGGCCTAGACAATTTCTGTAGTCCTATTCAGCCACTCGGTAACAACCATCGTTTTTCAGACACGTAAACTCTTCAAAAATCCCCAGTGGGGTCACTGCTGATGTATTTAATGTCGTAGAACAAAACGTGATTTAGCTCTTAAATTTGTGTCAACCACAGACCTTATTTCGAGCTATTTTCCAAAACCCTATGGAAAAAATGCATTGCTTTTTGAGGAAGGAACCGGAAGTGCTAAAAATGCTAACTTGCTTTCCCTGGGTGTCTTGTAATGTACTGTTCAGGAACCTGCGACCCAAGTTGTTCATCTCCGACCTTGTCAGGTGTTGAACAATCAATAAATAAAGAACACAGAATTATTAAATATAAAACATAGAATTTGTGTGATTATACTAAATGATTTACAAATAAACACCACTGCATATTTACAACTGTTACACATGCTGACGTAACGCAATTGTTTCCAGCTTGGGATCAATGAAGTATATCTTATCTTAAAGAGCATTTTGCAGGGTTTTTTTTTTCTACATTTATGCTTAAACTTGCTTGAAAATTACAATTAAAAAAGTGAATGTAGGATTTGATATTTTTTACGAGACATAAGGGCAGGAATTCAGAGGGAAAGGAGCAATTTTGAGCTCTGCTCTTAAAAACGGCTTTTTTTTTAAGGTCATACGTCAAACGCGTCATATTACATATATACAGTGGTGGGCCGTCAGGGCCAGCAAGGCCTTCTCTGCTGGCCTAAACATCATCAGAATATAAATTAAATTTTGATATATTTTTTCCACAAATATGTATTAAATTATTCCCTGTAGTCTATTCTCTTCATTTCATAGCTTTCCTCTTGGTTGCGCTGCTTCCAGCCTCAGAACGAGATTTGGAGGGTTGGCCTTTATGTTAGAGCTTTTATCCAATCATATTTCAGCCATAATGTGTTGCCAGGGTCCAAGAAATCTGCCCTTAGGCCTTCAGAATCAACAGTGCGGGCGCCTGTAGATTAAAGTGAACGGAAACAAAACTGTGGCGTTAACCAATCAGATTTTGAGTTGGCGACAACGGGCCAGCTAGCAGGCGTACGATGACGTTAGCACGTGCACGTCTTTTGATTGGATACGCACTATTGAGAGGCAGAGCTATGTAGAGCTAGCAAACTGAACTTGAATTTGAACGAGCTAATTTGTGTAGATTTCTACAAGCTGTTTTTTTTCAACCCACAATGGCTGAAGGAGGAGAAGAGATCGATTTGGTCGCAGATATAATTACAACGCCATTTTCAAGACGAACTTTTCAAGAAAAGCTAGACATCGTGAGAAGAGAACGGCCAACCCCGACGCTAGCGAGCCTATCACAGCGGGGGAAAGGGTTTGTCCGCCACTTTCAAATCACTAACTACGAGTGGTACCCCTGGCTCACAGCCTCCGAGAGGCACTGCAAATTGTATTGCTGGGAATGCCTGCTATTTGCAACTGATCGATTTGGTGTTTGGAGCCACACTGGATTTGCAAACTTGAGTTGTCTAACCAAGGCAGCAACGAGACACCAAAGCACGGCTGGGCACTTACAAGCAATGGTGCTTTTGAAAACCTTTGGGGACACCCGAGTGGATCTACATCTCAACGAACAAGTGCGCCGGGAAACGGAGCTCCACAACGAAAGGGTGAACAAAAATAGGGAAATATTGAAAAGACTGATTGATTGTGTCCTGTTTTTGGGTAAACAGGAACTTTCATTTAGGGGACACGATGAAAGCGCCGAGTCCAGAAACAGAGGAAACTACGTGGAGCTTCTTTCTTTGCTTGCTGAGAACAACACAGACTTGCATTACCACCTGTCCACAAACAAAGTGTTTACTGGGACGTCAGGCAAAATACAAAACGACCTGATTTATGCTATTGCTGAAGTGATGGGAGAAGAGATCAAAATGGAGATTAAAAAAGCACCCTTTGTCGCTGTTATGGTGGACGAAACGACAGACGTGGGTAATGTAGCACAACTGGCACTTGTCCTGCGTTATGTGACGGACACAGGTGTCAAGGAGCGGTTTGTCAGATTTGAAGATGTTACAAGCGGCAAGCGAGCTGATGACATTGCCGCTCTTATTTTCCGTTTCATGGAGGAATATGAATGTAGTCTGGATAAAGTTGTGGCACAGTGTTATGATGGCGCAGCGGTCATGGCATCTGGACTAAACGGGGTGCAGGCTAAAGTTAAGGAGAGGGCACCTATGGCCTTATTCATTCACTGCTATGCACATCGACTAAATTTAGTACTGACTCAAGGGGCCTCAAAGCTTAAAGAATGCAAGGTCTTTTTTGCCAGCCTCAATGGCCTTGCAGCATTTTTCTCCAGATCCCCTAAGCGCACGCAACTGCTGGATGACATTTGCAAGCGTCGTCTTCCTAATGTTGCACCAACGCGGTGGCAATATACATCGAGATTGGTCAATGCAGTCTTTGAGAAGAGAGTTTCCCTAAAGGAGGTGTTTGACCACATACTGGAACATCATGAGGAGTATGATGGGGATACTATGCTTAGCGCTGATGGATTTAATGCACGTCTGGATGATTTTGAGTTTTGTTTTTTGCTTGAAACATTCAATGGGATTTTTAAGCATTCAGATGTGCTCTTTGGAATACTACAGAAACAAACATTGGATGTACAATTCTGTCTGACAAGGGTGAACGAGTTTTGTGACACAATTGAGCGAGAGAGGTGCCAGTTTCGTCAGATCTACGAGGACACAGCGCGCATCTCAAGTGGTCCGAGCGCACGCAGAGGCCCACGTACAGCACAAGGAGACCTTCGCGCATACTACCAACAACTCCACAGCAATATTCTGGACAACATTCTTTGCCAGATATGGAGTAGGTTTCAAGACCACGAAAAATTAATGTTTCTCTCCCTCCTGGACCCCCAGCACTTTCAGACCTACCGGAAAAAATTCCCGCATACAGCCTTAGCCAAATTAACACAGAGTCACGGAACACTGTTCGATCTGTCCCGGCTAAAAACAGAACTGACTGTAATGTATGCCATGACTGATTTTGAAGGGAAAAGTCCCATTGATCTCCTTGATTTCCTTAAGCAGAAAAATCTGAGTGAGAGCATGGGGCAGCTTTACACATTGGCATGTGTGGCAGTGACTATCCCTGTGTCCACTGCTTCTGTCGAGCGGTCATTCTCGGCCTTAAAGCGAATTAAAACTTATGCCAGAAATTCTACTGGACAGACTAGGCTTTCATCATTAGCCTTCATGTCTATAGAAAATGACTTATTGGTGGAACTGAAACGCACAGATAAACTGTACAACAGAGTCATTGAAGTCTTCTTGAGGAAAGAAAGGAGGATGGATTTTGTATTCAAATAATCAGTTGTTTTGGTGAGTACAAAGCATTTTATTTTTTATTTTATTTTAATATATTTTTGTCATTTTATGTCGTTAATATTAAATCAATATTAACGAATTAATATATATGTAATTAAAATGACAAATATATAAAAAATAAATGTTTGATGCTTCTGCAAGAGATATAGAGATGTGTGTGGCGCACTGGCTCAGCTGTGCAGTAAAAGTACTCAAGGAGACTTGTTGAATTGTTTTGGTTTAACCTTTATCAAAGTGGACATTCAGTGCTAGGAATACACTTTCACCACTGTCGCAAATATATCCTCATGAACAAATGCAAATTATTTGTTTGTTTTCTTTTATTTTCAGTGAATAGTTTGTGTCTTTATCGTCACGTTTCTTAAATGAAACTGCTTTGGGTGCGACAATGCGCTGTTTAGTGAACAAACTTGGTTTGGTGGACTTAATAAAACTTTGTAGACTAATGCCTTAAAAGCCCCTTTTATTTTTAAGTTTTGACCGTATCCAAGCGATCTTAAAGCTGGTAGTTTAACACTCTTAATTGTAAATGCGGATATATTGATTATAAATGCTTCGGAAATATTAATATAACTCTGTTGTACTTGACTATGTTAAGGTGATGCAACGCCCGGTTATAGTGCGTTTCTGTCTAAATGTATAGTTTCTAGAGCCATGGCGTCATAATGATGGTATTAAGAGGTGGAATAATTCAGGTAGGACTGTGTAGGACATCACTGAAGGCCTAGGTGTGAAATGCACGGCCCGCCACTGCATATATATACATATAACAAAGGGGAAACATCTCCGCTCTCTGACCGCGGGTATAGTTAGTAGTTGTGTTGAGTTGAGCGGTTGTGTTTTAGTGAGCTGGTATTTTTCGGTAGTTTTACATTGTATTTCACCATTTGTAATCATGGTGGAGTATTGTGTTTGTGCAGGTTGCACAAATACCAGCCTGTCAGTAAAAAGGACCGGAGCTAGCGTTCGTTGCTGGGTGCGTTGTGCATCCACCTCCCTGCAGCACATACTCTCCACAGCTTTATCAGGAAACCGTATTACTTCTCTATCCCCCCCCCGTTCGCTGCTCTCTCTCTCTCCCCTCCGGTACACGGTACCGTAAGACGTAGTGTGGAGTTGCATTAGGTAACGCTGTGGTGGCTGTACTGCTCCAGCCGTCTCCTTTGTGTTTGTTTGTTTCCCCCTGTCTGTGTTGTTTGTGTATGCGTGGTGGCTGTCAGTCCTGGCTCCCGGCTCAACCTCCACTCACCTGCTGCAATCAGCTGTGCACCCTCCCCGACTACACACCTGCTTTCCATCAAGCCATTTACAACGGCATATCAACGGAGGCTCCACAACCTTTCTCCGCCAGATCGTCAAGTATCAGCCATATCTCGCATCTCTCCTGCGGTACACAGCACCGTAGTGTGGAGTTGCATTAGGTAACGCGAGATACGGCTGATACTTGCGCATTAGTTTCTGTTATGGATCAGTATCAACAGTCCTGCCAGTAACGTTACTATATTATCAATGCTACGTTATGAAGTATTATTTGAATTATTTGAAGGATTAAAGTAACGTGATATGGCAGGAAAGTTCAATCTGGTATATTCATTTTAATGTCACCTTAGCCTATATATATTCAGGTGTGTTACATTTGAAGGGAAAAATTACATTTTTCCTCCCCAATATATTGAGGTGAAGTCTTTGTGTTTAGAGAGGGATGTGAGCAGGGGACATCCTTATTTGGGGATAGTTCCAAATCTATGGAATGTTTCCATCGTAAAAAAGAGGGTGCGTTACACATGGTTAGGGCAGATGTGTGTGTGTTTTCATTGCAGTAAATATATGTGCTGCGTGATTACTGTTCAACTATACCTCTGTTTTTATTCTTTCATGTGTGGGTACTAAATGGCTACAAACATTGTGGAGAAATTAGCTTAAACATGTTTTATTACTCTATATGAAATGGAAGCAGCTTTTATGACAGGGACGAGAGAGCTGGGGGAGGGGACATTCTTCTTAAGATTTTCAGCATGTCAATTATCAGGGAAATCTACTTGTTTTAAATAGATGTGTGTGGTTAATTACTTTGTATTAATAATAACAGTATGTGTAAAGGAAGCTGGAAATATGCAATGTGAAACCTTTTATTTGAAGTAAAGATGTGAACAATAGCTCAAATGGCTGGAAACTTTGACTATTTGAAAAGCATCTCTAATACTGCTTAAGAGCATAGGTAATGTTTTCCTCGTTATTATTGATATGAAAGTAATTTACATGTATTACGTATATTTAGCCAACTATAACAACTATATATTAAAACATACTTTTAACTTGTGTTTGCTAACCTGAGGGGGGGGAAGATGGACACAGGGACACTGGGCCATAAAGGGGATGTGTGTGTGTTGGCTGCAAGATGTGAAATAAGATAAGGAAACTTGTTGTTTAGAGCAGGTTCGTGCCAGACACCAAAAGGTGTCTGGTTTTCGTCAAACTGAAAGAGACTTTTTGTTTCCGGGTTTCTTCTGCTGTGTCGCGCTGATTGGGTACGACAGGCCATGTGTTGGTCTCTCCCAATAAGATGACCTCTGGGGGAAAACATCCACACACCTCCTCCTGTGTTTTTAGTATGAAAGCCTGTGTTTTCCTTTGGTTCGCTCTCTTCTTTTCTTCATGCTGGCCAAGGTGGTAAGACCTCTCCCAGCGAGAGGACCAGAGCAGGGGCACCCGAAGGGGGGGCCCCTTTTGAATTGTTTTGTGATGTATTGTACGTTCTACCATTAAAGCAGATTATTGTTTAACCCTTATCCTGGCTTCTTTGAATTTTCCTTCTTTTAAAACAAACTCATAGAGGATCGCACGGAGCAGAGATTCTGCCCCAACAGTTAGTTATAGCCTGATATATGATAGCTAACTTCACAATGTTGTGATGTGACGTTAGCTAACATTCTGTAGCTAACGCCGGTCACTCACCAAGATAACTGCCCAGTTCTCCACTGGTTCTCCTCACACCACAGCTCAATTTCTCTCCGATGGCCGTTATTTCTTCTAATCCTTGGCTGCTCTTGGTCTCTTGGACGCCTAGCAGGCTGATAATTATAAGGTTGTGGTCCGTCATATGCATTTGAATATTCATGTTCAACTTCTTCTGTGTCTTCTGTGTCGAAACTAGCATTGGGATCCATGTTTATTAATACGTTACACAGGCCGCTCTCCCCCTTGTTTCCCCCATGTTACGTCACACGCGGTGCCGAGGCTTTTTTATGGGAAGTGAACATTTCTTACAAAAACGACGCCAGATGTCACTGTAGTGTATATTTCTGTATATTTTTTTGAAAATCTAGTGTATTCATCATTTTCCGACACATTTATTCACAGGTGTCTTTAACCTGGAAGTTGCTCTTTAAGATGATCGATGGCTACTGCCATATTTGCAAAATTTGCCACTGAACCTTGACAAGTGCATGTTTCAGGCTTATCAATGAACAACAGGAGGGGTCACAGAGATAAGACCAGCTGTTAAATAAAGCTCTTCTGACCTTAGCTGGCATGTGGGTATATATTAATGCTGCCCATTATGGGCACAAGCAATTTTCATAATTTATTAATTATATGTTTTACATTTGAGTGTTCCTATCCCCTAAACCTCCAGGGATGTACACAGTTTAATACTGGCAACTTCTTATTATGGGAAATACGAAAACGTCTTTTAACACTAGAACCGCCAGAGGTCGCTGCATACCTAAAACTGCCAACAGGTAAAATGTACCCGCTATTGATTTGCAAGGTATAATGTTATTTTATTTATCATACAGAACAATGAGTTTTGATCGCACATGGATGACATTTATACCAATAGAATCTGTGGACTCTCAGCTTTTCAGATGACATAGTTTGTGCAGATAGCATGAAGTATAAAATATCGCTAAGAGTGCTGGTTTAAACGCTTGGTGTTAGACTTGTGTTTTGTTTAGGTACAAATCTCTCAATCTCTCTCTATCTATCTAACTATCTATCGATCCATCTGTAATGTTCTGTTCTATGGACATATAATTGTCTACATAAACAGACGACGCGGACTACTTCTCTCACTCCGAGTGTCCATCTTTATTCAACTGGCACGTAACCTGCACACATGCATTACGTCCTCCACGTGAGCTCATTCATCCAAGATCTTGTATTCTCCAAGATGTTACACTATCTATAACTATCTATCTGTCTATCTCTCTCTCTCTATCCATCTATCAATATATCTATCTATCTCTCTCTATCTATCTCTCTGTCTATAAGGAACCGCAGTAGACAAAAGGCGTTACTATAGCAACATGTAATGTTTACGCTGCATTTTCTATGAGGTAAATATTACCCGCTGGCGGTTATCGGTATAAATGGCAATTTATTTGGCGATTTTTTCAATCTGACTTCGTATTGACCATTTTTAACAACAGAGGGTGCTATATAACACACTTTCAGGAAAGGTTACAGACTGGGAGACTTTAATATGTGATGGAAAAAAAGTTACATACAATAAAAAAACAGCTGCGGGTAAAATTTACCCGTTGGCGGTTCTAGTGTTAAAACTACAATTTCCAGTAGAGACGTGCCATAGAGAACATGTTGCGAAACACAATAGCCAGCATGTGTAGTTCTGGGGACGGGGTGGGGGAGGGGGGGACGGGGTGGACCCGTTCAAATCCAGTTTTGGACAGTCTGCCGTGGTTCCATTCCATTTCAAGTGATGTTCGACGCTCGGCGTAACCCTCGGAGCACACTCAAACATCCAATCACAGAGCTTGAGGACTATCACGGGGTTTGTCAAGCGAAGCGGAGAGAATACTTAGGCCTACTTCCGGGTGTAATATCCTCTAAAAGCAAATGAGCTGCTCCGACCCTCGGTTCTGACGGACTCCAACTTGTGTTTATTAATCAAACAAATAAATAAACACAAGGATAATTATGTGTTATTGTTGAGTAAATGGAGAATTGCTCAGGGGAAAATAACGTATATAGCAGGGTCCCTAGCAACCACTTGGTAACAATGAAAACGTTGAATTGACACCATTTCCTGAAGTAATCTTCGAAATAACTAGCAAATTAAAGATCATGTACATCCACTGCACACATAATCTGAAATAACAACTCATATTTCTCGCGTCAAATTACATCGAAACGCATTTTAATGGCCAAACTAACCTTAAAATAGGTATTTTCCACCGAGAATAAAACAAATGTCGGCCATGTTTTTTTTCTTCTGCAGGGATAAATATGAAGATCACGTGACATAGATGCCAGCCATTGGAAATGAATGGTGAAAAAAAATGTAGGGATCTTACAATTTCAGAGGCGTTTTTGTAGAAATACTACGTCCCAAGTTGTGGACCAAAGTAGTTATTACACGTGATTGTGATGTGCTGAAGAGGCTGAGGCCTGATATATCACAATGATGTCAGGTGTGTGAATCCTATTTTGACCTGATGGATAAAAGCAGAAGCAGAAACGATCCTCAGAATCTGTGTTCAAAGGACATCATCATGTTCTGTTTAAAGCAGCTTTGCTAGATGGTTATTATGTCAAGAAATGTCCTTAACTTGTGTTATGTTGCGAAACGTGCATTTTTTTCAAATCCATATCTTCAGCATGTGAAGACAACCCAGTCTCATGGCATTTTGTGTTATAGTCACGAAATGTAATCTATTGATTCGTGTTCAACAACACGATTATCCCCTTTTTTTCGTGTTACCCAGAACGATTTTAAAAGCAATGTATTTCTACTGGTAATGTGTTTCGTGCCTGCAGCACGTCTTTTTCTCCGGTCGGGTCGTGGAAAACCGGAAGCTGTGTGGTTCATAAAAACATGTTCTTTCAATATCAAGCCACAATTATTGCTTTTATTTTAAATCGTATAATTTCTGACTTTTGTTGCCGTCTGTGAGGAAAATAAATTGGGCTCAGAGCCTCAGAATACTGAAATCTGTTTTTTTTAAATCTTTTTTTCCTTCTAATTTGTTATTCTTTTCAAAATAACACACTGTTATTTACTCACCAATAACACACAATCATCCTTGTTTTTATTTATTGGTTTAATTCCTTAATCTCTGGCTTTTTTGGTTTCCGTCAGGAACAATTTCAAAATAAAAATAACACGAAACAGACGTAGGCCTCTAGGAGTTTAGGATGGCCGAAGACACTACACTACCCATAATCCCCAGCTATCGTTTAGGACTACAGTCCCCATGATTAATCTTCAAGCTCTGGGATTGGATGTTGGAGTGGCAGTGCGCCAAGGTTACGCCAAGTGTCAAACTGCTGTTTGAAATTGAACGAAACCACGCCATACTATCCAAAACTGGAATCGAACGCCCCCCCCAGAACTACACATGCTGGCTATTGTGTTTCGCAAAATGTTCTATGGGACGTCTCTACTGAACGTTTTCGTTTTTCCCACAATTAGAAGTTGCCAGTATTAAACACATTGGTGTTATCAAATGTAAAACATATAATTAATAAATGGGTGAAAATCCCTTGTGTCCATAATGCGCAGCATTAATATATACCCACGTGACAGCTCATTGTTACTTTGTAATTCTACTCCACTACAATTCAGAGGTTAAACTGGTATTTTTACTCCACTACACTTATTTGAGTTACTTTGCAGATTCTGATTAATGATGTGAAATATAAACAACCCTTAAATCCGACTTTAGTTACACCTGAGTAAAATTCGGGTAAGGTGATTGTCAAGTGCCAACAATCAGGAGAGATATTTGATAGTTGGTGCTTGAGAAGACTAAACATTTATCTACAATTGACATGAATTGAAACGAGTAATAAAGTATATTCATTACTCGTTATTCTCTCCTATTAGTTAATTAAAGACTGTATATTATGGCTATTTTGCACATCCCTTTCAAGATTTTCAAAGGTTTATTGACATATCATATACACAACTACGGTGTATGCAATGAATGAAAATCTTGGGTCATAGGTGCCTCAACAGCGCATTAAAAGACATCTATCAATATTTTAATCAGGAGAGACTTCATTTTGTACAAGAACATTTATTGACACATGTCACGTGATAAATGTTAAGTCTTTGGCGATTAGACCCTGATCCTGAAATCGTATATCTAAAGGGGGAAATGCAGCCGTGAGCATATAGGGAACCCCCCGGGGTCTAGACACTGGTGATGATGCTGAAGATCTGGATTTGATGAGGAGATAGGATGAAGAGGAGGTTTGATGAAGTCTTTGGATTAACTCTCCTGGCACTGGGTATGATGAAAGGAGGTGGATAGGGAGGAGGCGGGCGGCAGCATGACAACCTGAAATCACAGCTGACTGCAGGAGAGAGGAGAACCATTTTAAAGTTTGGCTGCAGCACGGTGATTGGCTGCTGGAGAATGAGGTGAATGTAATAGGTTAAAGAGAACGCCTGTGATGAGCTGATTATAAGCAGCTGCGGACTGAATGTACACCAGCCTTCTGTGAAGGGGTGAACACTGAGGCATGAACTCAATTGCACGACTCCAAACTCAGACTCAGATAGCGTTTCAAAATAAAGACTTTACTGGAATTTTGCACAGTAATAAAATAAGGAAAATTCTGGGACACCAGGCAGCGCAGGCAGGTCTCCAGTTTTTGATTTAGGCGCTCTGTCTGGCCGTTAGACTCCGGATGGTATCCAGACGAGAGACTGACCGTGGCACCGATAAGGCTGCAGAACTCCTTCCAGAAGCGTGACACAAACTGGGGGCCCCGGTCGGAGACAATATCCTTAGGGAAACCATGAAGCCGAAACACATTCTGCATCATGACCTTCGCCGTTTCCTTCGCTGAGGGCATCTTGGGCAGAGCAATGAAATGTGTCATCTTGGAAAATCTGTCCACTACCGTGAGAACTGTGGTTTTACCTCTAGAGAGGGGCAGACCAGTGACAAAGTCCATGGAGATCTCTGACCAGGGCCTGTTGGGAATAGGGAGTGGTTGTAATAGTCCTATTCGCGACCTGGAAGAGGTCTTGTTTCGAGCGCAGATAGGGCACGCCTCCACATACTCCTTCACCTCCTTCTCCATGGATGTCCACCAGAAAAGTTGTTTAATAATGAACATAGTTCTCTTGACTCCGGGGTGATAGGTGAGCAGCGAAGTGTGAGCCCAGTGGATCACCTGTGGTCGCTCGGCCTCCTGAATAAAAATCCGGTTAGGCGGGCAACCCCTTGGTGCAGGAGCTCCAGCATTGGCACGTATTACCTCCTTCTCTACTGGCCAAGTCAGCGCTCCTACCACCCGGTTCAATGGGATGATGGGTTCCGGCTCCTTGGCTGCAGGCACAGGGTCAAACAGACGGGACAGAGCGTCAGGCTTGACATTCTGAGACCCCGGCCTGTAGGAAAGAACAAAGTCAAAACGGTTGAAAAACAAGGTCCACCTAGCCTGGCGGGAGTTCAGTCTTTTGGCCTTTCTTATGTACTCCAGGTTCTTGTGATCGGTCCAGACCACAAAAGGATGCTCGGCTCCCTCCAACCAATGCCTCCACTCTTCCAACGCTAACTTCACGGCCAGCAACTCACGGTTTCCCACGTCATAATTTCTCTCTGCCGGGGAGAGTTTCCTGGACAGGAAAGCACAGGGGTGAAGTTTGTTGTCCTTCTGTTGTTGCTGGGAGAGGACCGCTCCCACCCCCTCGTTGGAATCAATCAATCAATCAATCAATGTTTATTTATATAGCCCAATATCACAAATGTTACATTTGTCTCAGTGGACTTCACAGTTTGTACAGAATATCAGTATGACAATACGACACCCTCTGTCCTTACACCCTCACATCGTACAAGGAAAAACTTCCAGAGAAAACCCACAGTTTAAAGGGAAAAATGGGAGAAACCTCAGGGAGAGCAACAGAGGAGGGATCCCTCTCCCAGGACGGACAGACGTGCAATAGATGCCGTGTATATAAATTGAAAAGATAATACATTTGCAACATAGGTAGTCCAAATGTTTGGAAATGCATGTGTGTATAATAGGAAGATGAATCCACGAGTATATCCATCCAGGACTTATGATCCAGGACCACAGCCACGACTCAAGATCCAGGACTCGCAATCCATGACACAGGACCGCAGGATCATCCATGACTCCGGATCTCGGCGTATATAGACACCAAAAAGAAAGAAATTTGGGGAAGCTGGGTTAATCGGAACATGAGAGTACACAGGTATAGACAGAGAGAAGGAAGAAGTAAGATGTCCCCCGACAAACTAAGCCTATATCAGCAAAACTAGGGGCTGAATCTAATCAGCCCTAACTATAAGCTTTATCAAAAAGGAAGGTCTTAAGCGCACTCTTAAAAACGGATAGGGTGTCTGCCGTCCGAACACAAACTGGAAGCTGATTCCACAAAAGTGCAGCTTGATAAGAAAAGGCTCTGGCTCCCATTGTACTTTTAGAGACTCTAGGAACAACCAACAACCCTGCATTCTTGGAACGCAATGCCCTAGTAGGACAATAGGGTATAATGAGTTCTTTAAGGTAAGATGGCGCCTGCCCATTAAGGGCTTTGTAGGCGAGAAGAAGAATTTTAAATTCTATCCTGTGTTCTAAAGGGAGCCAGTGTAAGGCAGCCAGAACAGGAGTAATGTGGTCCCTTTTCCTAACTCTGGTTAGTACACGAGCTGCAGCATTTTGAATCAGCTGAAGCGACTTGACTGACTTCTTGGTACACCCTGATAATAAGGAGTTACAATAATCCAGCCTTGAAGTAACAAATGCATGGACTAGTTTCTCTGCATCGTTTTGAGGCAAGATATGCCTGATTTTTGCAATGTTACGTAGATGGAAGTAGGCGGTCCTTGAAATTGATTTTATGTGGGTGTTAAAGGATAAATCCTGATCAAATATAACACCAAGATTCCTTACAGTCTCACTGGAGGCCAATTTAATGCCATCCATAGTTAGTATATCTTTAGATAATTTGTTTCGTAGATTCTTCGGGCCAAGTACAATAACTTCAGTTTTGGTCGTGTTTAACATAAAAAATGTTAAGGTCATCCACGTTTTTAAGTCCTTGAGGCAGTCTTGAATTTTATTTAGATGATTAATTTCATCAGGCTTGATTGATAAATATAGTTGAGTATCATCCGCATAACAATGAAAGTTTACAGAATGATTCCTTATAATATTGCCTAACGGAAGCATATATAGGGTGAACAAAATAGGTCCAAGCACTGAGCCCTGTGGCACTCCATGGCTAACTTTGGTTTGCATGGAAGATTCATCGTTGACACGTACAAACTGAGAGCGTTCAGATGGATAGGACCTAAACCAGCCTAAAGCAGTTCCCTGTATGCCAACTAAGTGCTCTAGTCTTTGCAATAGGATATCATGGTCGATAGTATCAAATGCAGCACTAAGATCGAACAAGACAAGAATAGAGACAAGTCCCTTGTCAGAAGCTATTAGAATGTCATTTGTGACTTTAACCAGAGCTGTCTCTGTGCTATGTTGTGTTCTAAAGCCAGACTGAAAATCTTCAAATAAATCATAGTTTTTTAAGTAATCACACAGCTGTTTTGCGACTGCTTTCTCAAGAATTTTTGAGAGGAACGGAAGATTAGAAATAGGTCTATAGTTGGCTAAAACCTCTGGATCGAGGTTGTGCTTTTTAAGAAGCGGTTTTATCACTGCTACTTTGAATGATTGTGGAACATAGCCTGATAATAAAGACATATTCATAATATTTAATAAAGAAGTGCTAATTAATGGAAAAACTTATTTTAACAGCTTAGTTGGAATCGGGTCTAAGATACACGTTGATGGTTTAGAAGAGAGAATCATTGAATTTAATTGTTCAAGGTTTATGGCTGAAAAGCATTCTAGTTTACTATCTAGTGTAATATTAGAACTTACGTTTCCGGGAGCTGTTGATAACACTATACTGGTCAAAGGCAAGAGGTCATTGATTTTGTTTCTAAGAGTAACAATTTTATCGTTAAAAAAGCACATAAAATCATTACTACTGAGTGCTATGGGAATAGAAGGCTCAGTCGAGTTGTGGCTCTCTGTCAGCCTGGCTACAGTGCTGAAAAGAAATCTTGCATTATTCTTATTTTCATCTATTAATGAAGAGTAGTAGGCTGCTCTCGCTTTACGCAGTGCTTTCTTATATTCATTGAGAGTAATATGCCAAATTAAACGAGATTCTTCAAGTTTAGTGGAACGCCATATCCTTTCAAGTTGTCTCGACTTTTGCTTTATTTTGCGGGTTTCGGCATTATGCCATGGAGCTAATCTATGTTGTTTTATTTTCTTCTTTTTCAAAGGAGCAACAGAGTCTAATTTTATTCGCAGCGCATCTGTAGCACTATCAACAACATGATCAATTTGGGGTGGTGTACATTTTGTATAAGTTTCCTCCCTTACATGCAGACATGCTATCGAGTTAAGTGTTGGTGGAATCTCTTCCTTAAATTTGGCTATAGCACTAACAGATAGGTTTCTGCTGCAGGAGCTTTTGGCTAATGCTTTGTAGTCTAGTAACAGTACTTCAAAAGTTACTAAGAAATGGTCGGATAAAGCAGGATTATGCGGTTCGACTAATAGTTGCTCAATTTCAATACCATAAGTCAGAACAAGGTCAAGAGTGTGATTATAGCAGTGGGTTGGTTTATTTACACTCTGACAGAAACCAACAGAATCTAATATAGAGTTAAATGCAACAGTAAGGCTATTTTTATCATCGTCAACATGAATATTAAAGTCACCTACGATAATTACTTTATCTGTTTTAAGTACCAAAGCTGATAAAAACTCAGAGAATTCTGATAAGAATTCTGAATAAGGACCTGGTGCACGGTACACTGTAACAAATAAGATTGGCTGCAAAGTTTTCCAGGTCGGATGCGTAAGACTGAAAATGAGGCTTTCAAAGGAGGTATAATTTAATTTTTGTTTAGTATTGATAAGTAAACTTGAGTCAAAGATTGCTGCAACTCCACCTCCTCGGCCCGTGCCTCGGGCAATATGAGTATTGATATGGCTGGGTGGAGTGGCCTCATTTATGCTGACATATTCTTCATGTCTCAACCAAGTTTCAGTGAGACAGCATATATCAATATTATAATCTGATAATAAATCATTTACCAGTATTGCTTTAGATGCTAGAGATCTTATGTTTAAGAGACCACATTTAATCTTCCTGTTTTGTTGCACTGTAGTAGTTGTTACATTTACTTTTATTAGGTTATTATGTATGACACCTCTATTAGGTTTTACCTTAAATTGTCCTTGGGCAGACACACACACCGTTAATATTGGGTATTTTATTGGGTTCGGGATTCCTATGAATGACTGCCTAGGAGAGAGCGCAGAGAAGCGTGTAAGACTGCGACTCTGCCTCCTGGTCTCAACTCCAGTTTGTCATGGATTAAGTCCACAGAGCCCTGAAATGTTTGCCGAAATGAGATTTGCACCTTCCAAAGTAGGATGAATGCCGTCTCTCTTAATCAGACCAGGTTTTCCCCAGAAGGCTGTCCAATTATTCACGAAGCCCACATTGTTTGCTGGGCACCACCAAGACAACCAGCGCTGAAATGATGACATGCGGCTATACATGTCATCATTGATCAGATTGGGGAGGGGACCAGAGAAGATTACGGTGTCCGACATTGTTTTAGCATAACTACACACCGACGCCACATTAAGTTTGGTGCATTCTGATTGGCGTAAACGAACATCATTACCACCGACGTGAATAACAATCCTACTGTATTTACGTTTATTTTTAGCCAGCAGTCTAAGATGCGCCTCAACGTCGCCCGCTCTGGCCCCCGGAATGCATGTGACTGTGGACGCTTCGGTCTCTAAATTCACGTGTCTCATAATAGAGCTACCAATAACCAGAGTTGGCTTCTCAGCGGGTGTCTCGCTGAGTGGGGAATATCTGTTAGATACGTGAACGGGTTGGTGGGGACCTGCGGGTTTCGCGTTATGCCCCTTCTGAACAGTCACCCATTCTCCCTGCTGCTCGGGAGTTGCCGGGGGACGGCTAAGAGGAGCTACCTTTTGCCGGTCCGCACCGGCTAACATGGGCTTTACTGTAGCTGAGTTATTTTCTAAGATGCGGAGCCGGGCTTCTATGGCTATGATTCCCGCCTCCAACCTAACAACTATACTACATTTAACACATGTATCGGTACCAGTAAAGGAGGTAGGGGAGTAACCAAACATGAGACAGTTAGAGCAGGAAAGGAAGCATCCACTTCCACCACGAACATCTTTTTCAGCCGAGAAAAAGACTCCTCAGCCTGAGGAGACCACACAAAAGGCACCTGAGGGGACGTGAGGACATGAAGAGGGGCTGCAATAGCGCTGAAGCTCCGCACAAAACGTCTGTAAAAATTAGCAAAGCCTAAAAACTGCTGCACTTTCTTGCGAGAGTCAGGGGTAGGCCAACAGGCTACTGCGCTAACCTTCTCTGGGTCCATCCTAACCTGACCTGGGCAAATGATGAAGCCCAAAAAAGTTACTGTTTCTACATGAAATTCACACTTTTCAGCTTTGACAAACAACTTATTTTGGAGCAGTTTCTGTAGAACCAGGCGGACATGTGGTTTGTGGGTGTGAAGGTCAGGGGAGTAGATCAGAATGTCGTCCAGATAAACAAAAACGAAACGGTTCAGAAACTCCCTCAACACGTCGTTGATCATAGCCTGGAAGACTGCAGGATCGTTTGACAATCCAAACGGCATGCCCAGGTATTCATAATGTCCTGAAGGGGTGTTAAAACCCGTCTTCCATTCATCGCCCTCCCTGATCCTGACCAAATGATAGGCGTTACGCAGGTCTAACTTGGTGAAAACCTTGGCTTCCTGAAGCTGCTCGAAAGCGGACGAGATGAGAGGAATGGGGTACCGGGTTTTTAACCGTAATGTCATTGAGAGGTGAGTAGTCGATACAGGGCCTAAGAGACCCATCCTTTTTGCCCACGAAAAAAAAACCTGCACCTGCTGGGGATGAGGAATGACGAATAAGCCCTGTTTTGAGGGAGGCATCAATATAGTCCTTCATGGCCTCTTTCTCAGGTCCTGAAATTGCATAAAGTCGACCCTTAGGAATGGGAGACCCGGCAATCAAGTCAATAGCACAGTCATAGGAGCGGTGAGGAGGAAGACCCAGAGCTTTGGACTTACTAAAGACTTCACTAAGTTCGTGGTAGCAGGAAGGAACTGAAATTACATCCGGAAGATATATTTTTGGGACTGTATCCTGCCTAACACTCCCAGTGTTACATCTCCTGTCAATCTCTGCTACCTGCTTAAAACAGTGATCAATGCAATTCTTTCCCCTACCCTCCACCCTCCCAGATTGCCAATCTATGTGAGGGTTATGAAGTTTCAACCAGGGAAACCCCAAAATGAGTATATGTTGGGCTGAGTTAAATAAGTGAAAAGACATTGTCTCGTGGTGGTTATCATTACATCTTACTTCCAAAGTCTCTGTTTGGTGAGTCACTTTAAACAACAGCCGCCCATCGAGAGCACTCGCTTCAAGAGGCTGGGGTAGAGGTTTAGTTTTTATGTCCCATTTTTTAACTAAGCCCCAATCCATAAGACTTTCGTCCGCCCCTGAGTCAATGAGAACACCATGAGTAACTACGTTGTCTCTGATTTTTACCTGGATCCGGGTCAGGGTGCGAGGAGGAAAGTCAGAGGAAGAGATCCGGCTTACCAACGTACTCCTCTTCATTGGTGAGCCTCCTCTTTTATCGGACAAGCCGCTTGTGGGTGTCCGCGCTGCCCGCAGTAGAAACACAGACCCTCCTTGAATCGACGCTGACGTTCTGCCAGCGACTGCTTGGCGCGGCCCAACTGCATTGGCTCCTCCACGGAGCTAGGGGGCGCTGTTGTCCGGAACGCAGGTGGTGAGGGGTGACGGAGCCTCCAAGAAGAAGTAATATCCAGCGGCGAGCGTCTCCTCTGGAGAGGCGGATCAACTGCATCCTTGGATTTATTCCTTCTCCTCTCCGTCAAACGATTGTCTATCCTTATAGCCATGGATATGACAGAGTCCAAGTCAGCGGGCAGATCGAGAGGCGCCAGCTGGTCTTGTAAAGAATCAGAGAGACCGCTGACGAAAGCGTCAAACAATGCAGCGGAGTTCCAGCCGCTGTCGGCTGCCATAGTCCGGAACTCGATGGCGTAGTCAGCCACACTCCGCTGATGTTGTCGCAGCTTGATCAGAGCCCGAGCTGCTTCCCTGCCCGGCGTGGTTTGATCGAAGGTCTTCCTCATAGTGTCTATGAAGTTTTCCAGAGACCCGCAGATAGGCGAGCCTCGGGACCATTCTGCCGTGGCCCACGCTGCTGCTCGGCCGGAGATATGAGAGATCATAAAAGCCACTTTGGAATTGTCCGTGGGAAAAGCAGCCGGTTGGTGGTGATAGTGTAACTCACACTGCACGATGAACGGCCGGCAGCCTTCTGAGTCTACGGAATACTTTTCGGGTGGAGCCAGACGCATGGAAGCACTGTGCGGCTCAGTAACCCGGTTGGGATCGAATCCGGTCACCGCTGGAACCGGAGGAGTCGTAGGAGGAGAAACAGCCTGCAGGTGAGTGAGCACACGCTGAACCTCTGCTGCCAGTAGATTAACTTGGGTCGTCACCGATGTTTGTAGTTCCCTCTGGCTGCTGGTTAGATTCTGCACTCCCTGCTGCATGGTGGCCATATGCTCCTCTTGTTGCCCAAGAAGTTGGCCCTGAGAGCGGATAGCGTTCTTAATCTGATCTAGGTCGGCTGAGTTCATTTTGATGGTCAGTTCGTACTGTCAGGGGGTGAACACTGAGGCATGAACTCAATTGCACGACTCAAAACTCAGACTCAGATAGCGTTTCAAAATAAAGACTTTACTGGAATTTTGCACAGTAATAAAATAAGGAAAACAAAACACTCTTTCGAGGAAAACTAGAATCGTGATCTATAGCATCTGTGAAAGGTCCGTGAGGTAAGCCGATACGTAAGTCTTCGAGAGACAACGAACTGACAATTAACAGGAGGGAGCTAACACAATATATACACAGGTAAAGGGGACACAGTTGGAAACA
The DNA here is from genome assembly GCF_949606895.1 of Notothenia rossii. Classification (NCBI taxonomy): domain Eukaryota; kingdom Metazoa; phylum Chordata; class Actinopteri; order Perciformes; family Nototheniidae; genus Notothenia; species Notothenia rossii. The sequence continues at coordinate 29,520,450 of NC_136903.1, read as the reverse complement.
ATCAGGGCGGGGAAAATAATCAAGGACGCAGCAGACAGAAAGGGGCGGGGAGCGTGGAGGCCTGAAATGAGAGGAAGAAATAATTAAGGGCATAGACATAAAGCACAAGACAAAGGGACATGACAACTCTAACATAAAGAATAAACTTTTACTATACGTTTCTTGGACATGACACCTTCCTGAAAGAACTTACGCTAAGCTTCATTTCAATCAGGAGAGACTTCATTTTGTACAAGAACATTTATTGACACATGTCACGTGATAAATGTTAAGTCTTTGGCGACTAGACCCCGATCCTGAAATCGTATATCTAAAGGGGGAAATGGAGCCGTGAGCATATAGGGAACCCCCAAAAAGAGGAAAGTGAATTAAATATAAGGAAATCGGGCCACTTGACAAAGGATCTTAATTTACCAGGTGGCATTTCATTTAATCTCAAACCTTTATTTAACTAGGTGGTCCCATTGAGATCATCAATCTCTTTTCCAAGGGAGACCTGCAGCAAGTAGGTTACGACATGAAAACATGAGGGACAGAAAACAATAAAGGACATCAAACATCATATTTACAGGGCTACATTTACATACCTATCGACATTGACAAGTACCAACAATATCAAATGGCATTGCACCTATCCGAGCTTAAAGCGTGCAGTGGACCAAATTGTGTGGTTTCAATCTTTGAGAGTGTTACAAGCAAGAGGAGCTGCGCACGTAAAGCTTTCGAGCCAAAGTCAGTCCTTGCAACTGGCACGTCTAACAAAATCACATGTGATATCAGCAATAGCTTACCTGCAACTCTCTGTGATCAGAGATAAGATATAGATGGGAGTTACCCGACGTGGCTTATAGATGAACATGTACCAATGGCTGAGCCTCCGTACAGTTAGTGAAGCAAACCTGCCCTGCAACGGGGTACGGTGATGAGTAAGTGCTTTACAATTAGTAACAAATCTCTGTGCACTGTGATAGGCAGCATCTAACTTGTTCAGGTAATGGGCAGGTGCATTCATAAGAATCAGATCACCATAGTCCAGCACGGCGTGGATTCTGCTGAGACATGATTGATCCTTCGCTCTCTCCACCGGAGTATAACTATCTTAATACTTGTGATTAGACCCCATGTGACTCGATGATTAAAAGGGGAGGAGATGCTTGGAAAGGTGAACCCGTCAAAATAGTAAATGTTGATCATATGATGATACGAGAAATACATTAGTGAGGTGAGCCAGTTGTTTTACCAGAGTGAACAAGCCTTGTAAATGAACGTAGGACTTTACCTACGTGATGGCGAATACATCTGATGAAAGAATTAATCGAGTGTTAGACAGAGCTTATGCAGAGGGAGGCAGAATTATAGAAATAATATAAATAAGGAGCTTGACTGCTGCCGGTATGAAGGCTACTGGACATGAAGATGCAAATCCGGATCCTTTACTGACTCAAGGTCTTCTGAGTTAGTCATTGAAGAGATCCGGATCATACGAGTCCTTGAGTCATATGAGTCAGCATCGCCAAGCGTAGGATCCTGTCGGTGAGATGGGGCTCATAGTATCCAAATTAAAGCGTACATATAGCACAACTAGTGAGGGCGGCAGTCCACTCTTTGTGTATTGTGATTTGAATTGCATTTCGTGAGAATATTAAACCAGCGTTACATTAACCTCCGCTACGCAAACATGATGTAACGATATTTGTATCTTAATGCTTGTTAATTGCAGTATTGCTTCTTAGACTTGACTGAGAAGTCGTCGAATGATCTGTGCACAGAACAGCTGACTGGGTCTGAAAACCATGACGAGACCACCCGACAAGTTTGCTGTTCCGCGCTGAGTGGAGTAATCCGCTCATTCGGTCCGCCCACCGAATCTGTGTCTGTGAGTTCCACTGACTCACTCGTCGGTCAAGTCATTAGTTGGTATCGTTGATTCAGAGACTGCTATGTTAGCACAGTGAAGGAAGTTACCTTGATTCAGTCAGGATTGCGAATCTGAGTCTGCTGTTGACTCGTGTATGATGAGTCTGAATCTCTGGATCTGCTATGGTACAGTCTGCGGAATTTCACTGATCTGCATCCCCTGAATCGAACAACACTTCTGCAGCTATCCTACTGCTGAAGCTAGGCAGATGACTGGGGTACACTGAAAAATGATTACATGTTATAGGGAGAGTAGCGAGTGACACGATAATTGTGATTTATTTATTGTGGCTTTTATGTTTTTAGGTATAAAATTTTATATAATTCAGGCTTATAATAAACCCTTCTCTAAAAGCCTTCATCAATGACAATATTCCTTCCAAAACACAGTAAAAAATAGCCTACTGTAAGTTAAGAAATCATTCCAATATGTACATCTTCTGATGTAACAACAATAACATTATACATAGTAACATAGCTGAACATGGTATTGCACATTTAGCTTTGAGTGTTACTGACCTGAGATGTTTTTATTACATGAATTAAGGTGACTGAGGCTTTTTAACATAGACAGAACACAACTGAAACATAACATCTGAAACGATGTAACAACATAATACACTTATTGGGGATGCAGCTTGGGATGTGAGGAGTGAGGGACACGGCTTAGAACAGGTGTGTCGCCTACTGTCCTGCCAGTGTTGGCAGGACCGGAGAGTGTGTGCACCAGTCTGCCTTGATATATGAATTCATGTGACACCCACTGCTCTGCCCACAGCTGTTTTATAGAAGGAAAACCTCCTTCACTTCATGAAAGTGTTTTAACCACACACACCTCTACACACACACACACACACACACACACACACACACACACACACACACACACACACACACACACACACACACACACACACACACACACACACACACACACACACACACACACACACACACACACACACACACACACACACACACACACACACACACACACACACACACACACACACACACACACACACACACACACACACACACACACACACACACACACACACACACACACACACACACACACACACACACACACACACACACACACACACACAATTTACATGAAATCACTGACACATATGAATATACTGTATTCAACTTCATTAAAACGTTATTAACGTGCCTAAACTCAGTAATTCACTAAAAATATTTATATTTTAATAGAAAAAAATAGTTGTATTGATTTAAATTGACATGCATCCGCTAAGAAAAATAGTCCGTTGTTACCGTTTTTTAAACAGTCTGAATGAAACGGCAGCTCTCAGCTGTGTATTTACACAACTAATGGTCCATCAACCACAGCTCTCTCCCCCCCTCCCCCCTTGATCTTTCTTCTCTGGCAGCTAAATTAACTGTAGGTTACTCTGAGTGACAAGCTTACAGTTAGACACAACACTGTCATTGCAAGTGACCCTCAGTTAGTTGACTTTTATGTTCAACTGCTAAATTAGTTACTGATAAAAAAGGGCTTCTACTGTATCTAATTACCTTAACACTAGAACCGCCAGAGGTTTTTGTATAGGCCTACCAAAAACCGTCAAATCCCGCTATTAGAATGCAATTTTTAACAACATGTACTACATAACACACATTCAGGAAAAGTCGGACTGGGAGACTATCATATTTTATTGAAAAAAAGTTACATTGCATATACACAACACACATCACACAAATTGACCCGATTGGCGGTTCTAGTGTTAAATAAACTCACTAATTAATGAAACCAGTTCAATACGCATTATTCTTATTCTTATCATTCTTTATGAGCGCAGAAATAGTCTTAAAATCAGATCTGTTTTTTAAATGAAATCTGACGGCAGGCAGTTAGCTCTGATCACCTATGATAAATGCGCCACAGCTAATCGCTGGCCATTCAGCCACAGAGCTCCCTCTATACAAATCAAACTGTTGACGGTGTGAAAGCACCTATTGTTTTAAATAATGGTCAGAATGTGACCTGTGAGCCCTCTGAATTACCGTGGGACAGCACATTCTAAACTAAAATGTTCAATCGATACAATAAAGTAACATCTTATCTTATCTTAATAATATCTTCATATTAATAATAATAATAAATCATACAGTATGTGTCCGAAAGGGAGCAGGAGGAAGCAAACACAACAATATACAAAAAATATACTGAATATTAAAGCAAACGATTGTAAAGGTAAAAGTATGACCATAACAAATAAAGAAGTGTAATGTAAACATTTACATTATTATTATGATTATTTAATATATAAAGACTATATATTATTGAATTCCAAGATTAGATATACTTTAGTTGATCTAAAATATTGATGTGTTCAAATGCTCTTCAAAACACAACTGAAAGTCCATGAAACTTGTCTTTCTGTATTTGTGAATGAAGCGCCATCTCCTGGTTAAAACCTGAAATTGAAAATCTGGCAACGCCCTCTTGGAAAATAGTGGGAGGGCTTAACATTCCTCGATACTGGTCTTAGGCAGGTCGTAGGCGGGAAGCTGTAAGCTGGAGTCTGAAATGAGGTGCTACATCTTTACATCACGTGTAGGACTAAAGGACTCGGGTTAGAGAGGGGAGACTCGTCACTCCCAGGTCATACTAGGATTCGGGTTAATGGTCCAGATGAATCAGAACTCACCCGACTCTACTGGACATTAGCTGAGGAAGAAGTTCCCTGACTTCTATAATGATCATGTTTGCATGAATGAACTACTGTTCGCTTGTATTGTCTGACGACGCTGACAGGGTAGACATTGAAAGAGAGTGTAAGAGAGGTACTTCCTGAAGTGCTTGCGCTGATTTCATTAATCAGAACTTAGTTCGCTGCTGACGCATCTGTTAAGTGTTCTCTGGCCTGATCTTACTGACAATGAAGTTGAGCCGTGTTTAGGGAGAGCTTCTCCCTGCCCGCCTGTGTTACTGATGGAATACTACTAACCTGATACTAACGAGATAACTTTGGGCTACGTTGGGGAGTGCATTCTCCTGTTAGCTTGGCTGTGTTGCTGAGGCGTGTTTATAGGGTCTGACTCCCTGCCCCCTGATGCTTATGTGTAGGGATGGGTACCGAGAACTGGTACTAAGTCAATACCGGTACCTGATTGGACGGTATTGGTATACCGTTAAGCCGCTGGACAAACGGTGCTGCTATTGGTATATGTGTTACGTCTACTTCCTTAGTTTAACTCTAAACCATTCTGGTTGGTTGGGAACCCTCATCCTGTGTGATGTATCCGGTTTGAGACCCCTCTGATTGACCAGTGTAAATGCCACTCCTCATCTCTCTATACAGCGCTCTTATTATTGTTGTGAGACTCCTGCAGGCATGGCGGACAGAGCGAAGCGATCGAAGGTCTGGGTGAACTTTAAAAAAAATTAGTGGTGATAGTGCAAGGTGCAATCTATGTACTCAATTAGTTGCTTATAAAGGGGGTAACACAAGCAACTTAATGAAGCATTTGCAAACGAGACACTCATTGAATCTAAAACGGTGCTAGCGATACTGCTAGTGCTAGTGTGCTTCAGCCGCGCCGTGGGTAAATGTGACCTGAGCGAAGGCTCGCTGGCAGGTTAGCTGCTGCGCACGGGTAATATGTTTTATTTACCTGAGTGCAGTCTTGCAGGCACATCGCCTTGTCTTTTTTTAGTTTATTAACACTGAGTGTATTAATGTGAGCTCCTACACCTATAATAATTTGTCTTTTCATTGAATGATTTATAAACCAGTTAAACTTACAGATGTCATTGTGAATTGGAAAACTGCATTTAAATGTTGTTAAAGGTTTCAATGTATTGTTCAGCAATTGTTGGTCGTTTACTAGGAATTGACATATTTTAAGCTCAAATACGTTGTTCTATGTTTAAACCTTCAGACACATTTTGACATGTTTCAGTTCAGCACATCATTTATTTTGTGATGATTTAAAAGTACAATCCAGAATAATATACGTACTTGCCTTTATCTTTTTGCCACCTTAGCCTTTTGACCAATTTCTTCATATCACAGTTTTGCATGATGTCAATGTAGGACAATGTTTTAAGGATCTCTTGTCGAGCTAGGTTGTCAGTTTGAAATGTCTCGATGAAGATGTAAATGATTTACAAATGTTAAAAAAAATGCCTCTTTTCCTCCTCTGTCTGAGGGTAAACCCCAAAAAGCATGATAGGGCGAGCCAGGCCCCTTTAAGTTATTTTATTTATTTGTGTCTGCTTATGAGAAGCTAATGTATAAGTTATACAGTTATTTCTGCAAGAAAATTACAATACAATTACTGTTTAATCTTCACATCTTGTATTCATTTCTATAATTTTGAGCACCAAATTATTGAAAAGTATCAATAAGAGTATCGAAAAATACCGATACGCAGTACCGGTATCGATAAAATCCTAACGATACCCATCCCTACTTATGTGGCAAAGAGTATGGCTCCTGATAGCTCGCTGAGCTGCTGGGCTGTGTTATAGGGTCTGATCTCCCTTATAGGGTCTGAGGCTTGTTATAGGGTCTGATCTCCCTGCCCCCCCTTGATGCTTATGTTGCATGGAGAATAACTTCTGTTAGCTTGGCTGACGCTGGGGCATATGTTATAGGGTCTGATCTCCCTGCCCCCTGATGCTTATGTTGCATGGAGAATAACTTATGTTAGCTTGGCTGACGCTGGGGCATATGTTATAGGATCTGATCTCCCTGCCCCCTGATGCTTATGTTGCATGGAGAATAACTTCTGTTAGCTTGGCTGACGCTGGGGCATATGTTATAGGGTCTGATCTCCCTGCGCCCTGATGCTTATGTGCATGGAGAATAACTCCTGTTAGCTTGGCTGACGCTGGGTCATATGTTATAGGGTCTGATCTCCCTGCCCCCTGATGTTGCATGGAGTAAAACCTCTAAGAGAAGCATTGCAACTTGAAGCATACGTGCAAGAAGCCGTGATGAGGTAGGCAGAAATAAACATACCATATAAACACAAATATGTGCAGGGATACAATTAGTAGTGATGTTTAGTAGGCCTACTGCACCGAGGCTTCGGAGCGTGGTTCGAGTAATCCAGTGAAGCGTGTATCAAGGCTTGTATCGTTAGAAGCCTCACTGTCCGTCTACGCCACGTGGCTGCTTCAGATAGTGCTCGGATCTGTGAACCACTGACATTTCATGTTTTAAAACACTCATGTTACCCCTCGTGTAGAGCTCAGACCCTCACGTATAGAGGAAGGAACATTCCGTATGTATAACTAAATAAATGCATAAATGAATGTATTAATACCAACGTTAATAATACATAAATAATAAGGCGATGAATAAATAAGGCAATGAATAAATAAAATAAGTAGTAAATAGACGAATAAATAATGCGTACGATATTGATACACATGTGAATATGATTTCGTGTTCATTGCCGATGGTAATTCTAAGGCTTACTCATTGGGAACTTAGTACAAGAAGATCACGCTGTTGAGATATATCTGCCTGTTTTACGCGTGTCGACCAGCAAGGGGATAGTGTTCAAGTGAAGCCTCATGAGATACCCTTTGCAAGCCAAATGCTGGAAAGCTTCATCTGTCCATCGCTACGATTAGATTAAACCATTCGAAGGAGTGCTGATTAATGCTGTAAGAAGGAATTCTGCAGATGATTAAAATGGACGCTGAGTGAATGACTCATCGTTGTGAGCGTGCACAGTAAGACCACATGACGTGAGTTGTTATATTGCATCTATTCTTATGTGCTTGATGGAAAAGTGTGCACTGAGACATATTAAAGAACCAGATAGGGGGATCATATGGTCATGTAAAGCAAGAGCATGGTTTGCACCACCACCAGTTATATGCATGAAAGTATGAAGGAGAACTTGTGCATACTTTCTTCTTATATTTATTCATTGTTAAATATATTATTATCTTATTTTATTCATTTAATTCATTTGTTCTATTTTATCCAATATATCCATATTATCTATTTAATTCATAACCTAAGAGAGAGGAGGGGACGCTTTAGAGAGCCCTTTACAGAGGGAATCAGAGAGACGATGCGCCTCTATCAGAAAATACGGTAGTTGTTAACGAAGTGCAGCAAGACTAAACATGTCTGTCGGCTACTTGTATTTATCCGGAATGGCCCCAACCACGAAGGGGTACGAGATACGATCTGATGAGACACTGAGGCGATCGTGCCTAAACGTTACTGAGAATAGGATAAACGTCACTTATCTGCTGTTGAATTTTTCCGGGAGGGATTGAATGCGGCGTAGAGGGCCTGCTCGCGTCGGCTTGTGTATAATGCATCTTCCGTATTCGCAGATCAGCTGATCCGAGAGCCTCGACTCCGTTCTGATGCCGGATCGGCTCGTTTCACTATGCCGAGACGGCCGGACTGTACCCGTGTTTCTGCCGATGGAGGTCTTCTCCTCTCGCTTTTGAGAGGAGAGGAGGCTTAGAGATGAGTATCTTTTCCCCATTATTTTCCGGAGCCGCGCTGGCTTCGCATGGACGTTATTGAGCATCAGAGCATTATGGTGACCCGGTTTAACCACACGCTGGGATTTTGAATGGTGCTGCGAGGGCTGGACGAGACTTGATATCTGCTACGAGGATCTGGAACGGGTATGGCGGCAGCATGACAACCTGAAATCACAGCTGACTGCAGGAGAGTGGAGAACCATTTTAAAGTTTGGCTGCAGCACGGTGATTGGCTGCTGGAGAATGAGGTGAAATAAGTGCTTCAACATAGAAGCACTTATTTTCCGTCATTGCAGGAAAGCAATATATTTCTTATCAAGCTCCACATTTGTGGAATCAGCTTCCAGTTTGTGTTCGGGCGGCAGACAGCCTATCTGTTTTTAAGAGTACGCTTAAGACCTTCCTTTTTGATAAAGCTTATAGTGATAAAATAAAATAATCTAATAAGAGTGCATTGACGTAGATACGTTGTGCCTCTTCACCTATACATTTTAGTTCTTACTCTTTTACTTAAATCCTAAAAACTTAGATCTTATATTTAAAACTTTAACCAAACCTTTCCCCTCTATGACCTCTCGAGGTTTATTAGAGGGTAACAGGTTGCAGAGAACGCATAGCCCGGCCGGGGAGTGTGGAACGTGGTCACTGACCCACTCCTACCTCTGACAAATTCAGGTTCAAATGGAGACCTTTTTCCCAGTGTGTGCCTCTCCACCTCTCTTTCCTACTTGTTACTTGCTACCCTTTTCCCTCAACCTATCCTAGGGGAGTGCATGTATGTAGACACGTTAGTTTCGCTGCTATAGGCTTGGACTGTTGGGGGGGGCACCTTACTCCGTCTTTCTGGCTGTTTGTACATGTGTACTCTCATGTTCCGATTAACCCAGTTTCCCCCCAAATCTTTTTTTTGTGTCCATATATACGCCGGGATCCTGAGTCGAGGCTAATCCTGTTGCTGTGGTTGTGTGTCCTGGATCCTCTATCCTGAGCACTGGATCTGAGTCCTGGACTTCGAATCGTGGCTGAACCTGTCTCTGCGGTCCTGCCACTCTCACCATACTACTTCCCTGATGGATCCCACAAGATTTCTGACATCCTCGTGGATTCATCTTATTATTATAGACACATGCATTTCCAAACATTTGGACTACCTATGTTGTAAATGTATTATCTTTTCAATTTACACACGGCATCTATTGCACGTCTGTCCATCCTGGGAGAGGGATCCCTCCTCTGTTGCTCTCCCTGAGGTTTCTCCCATTTTCCCTTTAAACTGTGGGGTTTTCTCTGGAAGTTTTTCCTTGTACGATGTGAAGGTCTAAGGACAGAGGGTGTCGTATTATCATACTGATATTCTGTACACACTGTGAAGACCACTGTGACTAATGTAACATTTGTGATATTGGGCTATATAAATAAACATTGATTGATTGATTGATTGATTGATTGATTGATTGATTGATTGATTGATTGATTGATTAGACGTTAAGTACTTTGTCAGGCTTAATATTTATCTGTAGATAGATACCCCCAAAGTTTTTTTCTTATTTAAAAGAAGACCTTAATCTAAAGTATTATTTAATTTGTAAGTAAAGGTTAATTTGTTTTTCTGTTTTGCACCTCCTCCTATTAATATCTTTGTACATCCTGCACTAAACTGTTTTATTGTAGAGATCACTTATAGTATCTTCAGATTTGTTATATTCTATATTTCTATCACAGACCTTCTACTTTCCCCCTATGAAAGTATGTACTCTTAATATTGTTTTAATCAAATATAACACATAAAAACAATAATTCAATAATGTGCTTTAACCACTAGGCGGTGAACACAAGGTACACACAGCCATAATAACTTTGTATTATTAGTGTAGGACACTTATGTATGTACAACTTAAGATGTGTAGTTTTATTCATGTTTTCAAATAATTGTACAGCATATTGCTATACTATTTCAGACTCAGTGTTTACATTCTTATATTCAAAGAAAATCAGCAATATCTTTAAAAACTACAAGTCCTTTTATATCAGCTGTGCACCGTTATGGTGTAAATATAACCTATCTATGAATTAGATCAAATGTAAAAGTCAGCCGAATTAGTGTTGATACTGCGAGGAGACGTATTGTGTGAATAGAAATTGAAGATGTTGTTTAATTGTTGATATATTTATGATCCACGTCAAGTATTCAGTTTCGGTGGCATTTCTTCCAGTTTCTCCAAAGGTCTCCTTCTGTAATATGTAATGCAGCCGAACCATGTATTAAAATGCCGTTATGTGATGATTTTAAAAGAGAAAAGCAAGAACACTCGGAATTAAGTATTATTTTATTATTTTGAAATGTTTTTCCGATTTCCTCCAAATCCCAGCATGCATTGCGGCTAAAGCATCCAATCAGCGAGCTTAAACCATAGCTGAGGATCTTGGGTAATCTCTCGAAATGCCTGCGTCTGTTTCCGGTTATTTTTATTTTGAAATTCAGTTCCTGACGGACGCCAAAAAAGCCTGAGATTATGGAATTAAACCAATAAATAAAAGCAAGGATAATTGTGTGTTATTGGTGAGTAAATAACAGTGTGTTGTTTTGAAAAGAATAACAAATTAGAAGGATTTAAAAAATACAAATGTCAGTATTCTGAGGCTCTGAGCCCCCTTTATTTTCCTCACAGACGGCAATAAAAGTCCGAAATTATTAGATTTAAATAAGCAATAATCGTGGCTTGATATTGAGTAAGAACATGTTTTTATGAACCCCACAGCTTCCGGTCTTCCACGACCCGACCGGAGAAAAAGACGTGCTGCAGGCACGAAACACATTACCAGTAGAAATACATTGCTTTTAAAATCGGTCGAAAAAAAGGGGATAATCGTGTTGGTGAACACGAATCAATAGATTATATTTTGTGAGTACAACACGAAATACCATGAGACTGGGTTGGTGAACAATGCATGTTATCAACGTCTAGCAACTGCTTTAAACAGAAAATAATGATGTCATGGGGTCTGCGAGACACAGAGGAACTCAGCCTGAGCACACACACACACTCTCATAGCCAGGATGTGTGTGTGTGTGTGGAAATCCGTTACGTCACTTTACTCAGGAAGTAAACAATGGAAAAAGAGAAATCTCCGACGAGGCGTTCTGGGGCAACGTAGACGGGTCTTTTCTGTTTTAGAGTTTTACTCGCTACAGGGTGTACTTTGATGGTTTGTGACTTTGCAGACCGTTTACATGCAGAAAAAGCTACATAACACACAAGGGGACAGGTAATAACCAGGAAAGCATGACATGGGACCTTTAAGAGAGAAGGTTTTTCGTGCTTGTGGACAAAAGATGTTAAAAAAATGTAAGAAATGTAAGCTTTGGACAAAAGATGTTACAAGATGTTCATATCATTGAATCGGAATAAATAACTGAATAACTGAATAAATAATGGTCTCTTTTTTTGTTTGTTCGTTTTAGTTTATTTTCAATGTCCGACATCAATGTTGATTGCAATCTTCAGCATGACAATATAACAATGTTGATCCAATTCTACATTCTTTCAATGTTGATCATATCGTAATTGAATCAAGGTTGATTTATTGTTGGGATTGGTTGAAAATTCAATGTTGTTTCAATGCTGATCATAGCGAGCACATTCACTGTTGTTTCAATGTCTGACTTCAATGTTGATTTCAATCTTCAGCGTGACAATATCTCAATGTTGATTCAATGACTTTTTGATATCTGGGTAGGCAGTCCGGATAAGTCCTCTCCACAAACAGTATCTCGTCGGCGCGTGTGCGCTGCGCCTCCTGCACGTTCGCATGCGGTGGGATGTAAACACCGACCAGTATGAATGACTGGAACTCTCGGGGGGAATAGAAGGGTTTGCAGTTGTTGAAAGTTTCCAGAGTGGTAGAGCAGTGCTGCAGAATCACTGTCACATCGTTGCACCAGCCACTGTTATTACAAAAACATATTGCTCCACCTTTTGATTTGCCGGAGAGCTCCGTGTCGTGATCCGAACAGCTGGAAGACTGCCATCTGCAGAGCCAAGTCCGGGATCGATCCACACAACCAAGTCTCCATAAAGCACAGAACACAAGATGGATCATCTTGTGTTCTGTGCTTCACATGGTGTTCCATCCATCCATCCAGTCTGATTTTATGCATCCTCTTGAGTCACTTATTGTCAGATAAACATGATAATGTATATTAAGCAAAACACAAATCATCACCCATCAGGTATGCGTTAGGGATTACTTATTTGATTTTAGCGTTTTAGTATGATTGGGCGTTTTAGTATGATTGGGCAGCCATATGTTCTATTTTAGTGTGTACACACATGCATCTAGGTGTGTGTGTGTGTGTGTGTGTGTGTGTGTGTGTGTGCGTGCGTGCGTGTGTGTGTGTGTGTTTGTGTGCGTGTGTGTGTGTGTGTGTGTGTGTGTGTGTGTGTGTGTGTGTGTGTGTGTGTGTGTGTGTGTGTGTGTGTGTGTGTGTGTGTGTGTGTGTAGGAAGACAGGGAAGTGTGGAGTGTCTGCCTAGAGGTTCTCATTTGTCTCACTCTTCAGGTCCTGCTGATTATCAACCAAATCTCTTCCAACATGGTGTGTGCGATACGTGTGGCCCTGAGTTCCTGGGTCTGCTATATTATATATAAGCATGGCTCAAAATTGTTTTTTTTTGTGTGAAAAACCTCCATTTCATGATGGATCATCTATATGTTCAACATTTCCAGAGCCATGTTAGCAGCCCTGTGAGGCTGTATTTATGCACAGCAACACATTCTCACTCCCAACTCGGCCTATGTTGACGTTATGTCAGGGTCCCTTTCGTCACTTTCCAATGCAAGAGGGGGCCCTTTACCGTTGAGTTTCAACTATAAGAGAGTCCCATTGACTTGCATAGAGCTCCCTGAACGTTGGTAATAGACGAGTTGGGATCCATTCTCACAGCGTTTATTGAATAATGTCGGACTTTTGTTGCCATCAGTTAGGGGGAGAGTACTGTAGGGGCTCAGAAAACTGAAATCTGTATTGTTTCATCATTTTCCCTTCAAATTTTGTATTCTTTTCTAAACCACACTGTTATTTACTCAACAATAAGACACAATTATCCCTGTGTTTATTTATTTGTTTGATTGTATAATGTCAGACTTTTGGAGCAGCTAATTCTAAAACAGGAAGCTGTATTTTCAAAATAAGAGTTCATTTTAATATTATGTTTTGTCAGAGAATAATTCTTCCTTACTCCTAAGATATTTAACCTTATTGCCTGTTGACGTTAATAACCAACCTTGACTCTGTTATCTCCTTTAAATAATGTGCTACTGCACTTATTCTCAGTTTTATGACCGGTCAACTCTCGGTCACAGAGCCTAAGAGTCAGGCAAGTGATTTGGTGTCTCCAGATGTTGGGGATATCTCCAGTGTTCCCAGCTGTTGATTAACTCTCTGTAAACTAGTTAAAAGGTCTATCGAGAGAGAGGCTGGGCAGAATTGATGCAACCCACCCGTGCAGTCAGAACCTCTTGCTGCTGTGACTTGTGATATGAATTCTCCGGCCGATACTTGTAATAAAACCATCCGTGTTTGACATCAAAGCTCCAACTCTCCTCGTGTCTCTCTGAGTCCTGACTCTCCATTGCTGCAGAAGTTTCCCTTACATGTTTGATAATATATTATAAAAACAATATATGTGTGGATAACAAAATACATCCATCATAAAATAAACTGGAAACAGCAGTATATGTTATTGTGTTAACATTGTAAACTTGAGCGTGCTTTAACTGCCTAACCGCACGTTATTGCATTTTTTTGTTGATACATTATATTTGATGAAAACATAAAAATATTAAGAGTACATACTTTCATAGGGGGAAAGTAGAAGGTCAATGATAGAAATATAGAATAGAACTTATCAATAAGATACTGTAAGTGATCTCTACAATAAAACAGTTTAGTACAGGACGTCCAAAGATATTAACCTGTTAAGCCCGAGAGACCCCGGTACCGGGGCCCTCCCGCAACATCTTGCAGGAAACAGTGTCTGAGGGTATCTTAACATTTAATAAACTATGAATGTTTTATATTCATGTAACGGGAAGAAACTCATCTAACTTTTTATTTATTTATTTTTTCCAAAAAAAAAACACAATGCTGAGCATCTGAATTAGCAACGAGCGAAAAATGCTAACAGATTACTGCACCAATATGCACTCATAAAACCTTATTATTTATCCTTTCTGCAAATCCAACACATCGACTCGAATCGTGAGGTGACACAGAATCGATGGGTACATACATTATCACTCCATGGTAAGAACTCACGACTTTATAAACAAAAACAGACATAAAAACTAGGGCCGGGACTTTAACGCGTTAATTAAGATTAATTAATTACACAAAACTTAACGCGTTAAAAAAATTAACGCATTTTAATCGCACTTGTTTTTGCACCGCGGAACGTTTCTCGCCGGATGAGTTTCAGGGGTACCGATTATACTGGAGCACCAACTAACGTTCATGACTTCAAACAACAACAAACCACAGTGAACAATAGTCAAACGTGAACGAAAAAGCTGACGAGACCGCTTTGGTATGCCCCGTGGATGGGACATTTTGTTTTAAAAAACGAACGGATGGAAGCATCGATAAGAGCACGGTTCTTTGCAATTATGCAAAAAGGAATTTGCATATCACCGCAGCACATCAAGCCTCAAGTATCACCTCAATGCAAAACATATAGCAGCTAGCATGGAAGCTAGCGTGGACGTTAGCCCCACACCCAATTCGCGTTGATCAAACAGTGGCCTATGCAACAGAGAGATTTTATTTTTCATCAGGATATTGGAAGAATAGGAGGGATTGAGGTCAATCACTGGCACTTTTTTATTTTATTTTAAAAAGGTACACTTTATGTTGAACTATTTATTACGTTGTTGGTGCAACTGGCACTTTATGTTGAACTGTTTATTGTTTTGGCCAAGGTTATTGAGAGAGTTGGACTGAAATGGATTAGATTTATTAAATCAACTGTTGGTAAATCGACAAAGTCTGTTATGGCCTCTGAAGCAACAGAGAGATGTTTTCTAATAGTCAGGGTTTCCAATGTTCTGAATGTACTTGAAAGTATTGTGTTTTACTTAAAAAACAAAGTGTTATAGTTTACAGAAGGTCTACCAACCTATAGGCTACCTGAATCTCTGAAATGTACTATATTCCTAAATATGCTATTGCTACACTTTATGGCAAAAATTGCACTTTTCTGTTGGTCTTTGTTAACTACCACCTTGAAAAAAATAAACAATGTTTTGTTGCTTAAGCTCATGTATTCAGTCATTATTCAATGGTATACTAAAATCCATGTGAAAAAAAATTGCTTCTCACTGTTCTCAGGTCAATATTTATATGTGATTAAAAATGCGATTATTGCGATTAATTAATTACAAAGCCTGTAATTAATTAGATTATTTTTTTTAATCGAGTCCCGGCCCTAATAAAAACATGTGACGCTAGGTAGCTAAAAAAGCTAACATGGTTTACCAGTGTCGTTGCCTGGTCAAAAGTGGTCTTCAATGGCATTAAAACGATAAAAAAACTGCTGAAGTTAATCCATAGGTTAATCCAATGTGTCTGTGTTCCTTTTAAATTATTTCTGATAATCCATAAGCAATAAACCTGCTTTTCCGTTTCCAGATGTCAGAGCGAGAGATAGGTTCACTCTGATGCAAACCTGCATGCGCAAAGCCCCCACCTTTTTTTTTTACCATGTGTGTGTGTGGGGAAATTCCCCTTTGATTCTATTGGCTCTAACGGTTGGAAAGAGATGTCAATCACAAAAATCGACCAATGGGTTCCAGAGAAACGGTAGAATCCCCATTTCCACCCAAATCACCTCAGAGGTGGAGTTATTTTTGCTAAACCTCTCTAAAAAGGTCAAATGTCACTTGTTTTGCATCAATCTGTTTAGCAGGTCTCCCTTGAAAAAGAGATCAATGATCTCAATGGGATACACCTGGATAAGTAAAGGTTTGAAATGAAATCTTGATACAGGGTACTTATTATATGTTGGACTTTGGATTCCTAAAGCTTTTCGTGTAACTTACCATCATCCAAGGGTAATTTTCACTATAAGTAAAAAATAATTTTTGGACAGACACTATAATTTATTGTTTTTTACTATGTTCAATCTACATTTTCTTTAAAATTAAAATCATTTATATTGATTCTGACTTTCTACATCCAACTCACAGGTTTATAATTACTTTGAGAAAAAAGATGATTCATTTAACCCTTTTAGAGGGGAAGATATGGTCATTTGTTCTGGGAATGTCATTTTCGAGCCTGAGACCTGAAAAACAGGCTCAGGAGGGCTTTACAGGTTAATAGGAGGTAGTGTTGCATGGTGTACCGATACTTGAAAGGTACCGCGATGCCCTGCCGTTAAAAACGGTACGATTCCTCCGTTTCATTAGTATCGGTACTTTAAGAATGACGGGGAAAAGTACTCCGGTGAGAAAGCGCCGTTTTAATAAGAGCCGTGTGTGTTCAGCGCTCTGCTCCCTGCACTGCAGCCGTGCCTGCAGTCCCGTCCCTCTCAAGCACGTTCTAAGTCCCTCCCCTCTCTCGTGCACGCGGCCACGCGCTAGCTGCCAGAGCATGTGAGAAAACTAAACGAGAAGCATGGCTGCAAGTGGGAGTGCAACTGCCGCTGCGCCTCGGCTTGTTGACAAAAAAGACGCCAGAAGCTAAATTTGGAAGTATTTGAGCTATATCTCTGACAGTGAGGGCAAGCCTACGGACACCACGAGGCCTGTCTGTGAGAAATGTTTTAGATCCCTGCAAACCAAGGGAGCCAACACATCAAACTTGGCTAAGCACCCGCCGACCGGCATCCAGAACTGTTTAAAGAATTTAAGACAGACAGGTTAGCGAATGTGATAGATAACATAATTATATCATGCTCAAGCCCATGCCCTCAAATCTACAGTAAGTCAAACAAGTGTAATTTATTTTGTGACAAACGAACGTTTTCGTAGTTTGACGAGGCAATTAATGGCAATGATAACTGTCTAATATGGCTATCTTTTTAGCTAATTTACCAATGTGGCTAACATCTGCAATATACATTTTGTCAATAATTATTTATATTACTGTTACATGACATGTACATGTTAATAAAATATAAAAAAAATTATATTTTATAAAACAAAAAAGTTGTTTGAGAGGATGATTTATTTCGTTTATTGTTCTCATTGTTTAAAAGTTTGTGTTATGGTTATGGTTCTGGTGTGAAATAAAGCACAATAATTACATTTAAGACTGTTTCCCTTTTTTTAAGAAAAGTATCGAAAAAGAATCGGAATCGCAATTCTTGACTTGGTATCGGTAT
Organism: Notothenia rossii; assembly: GCF_949606895.1. Classification (NCBI taxonomy): domain Eukaryota; kingdom Metazoa; phylum Chordata; class Actinopteri; order Perciformes; family Nototheniidae; genus Notothenia; species Notothenia rossii. The sequence goes on along the minus strand of NC_136903.1, from coordinate 29,502,652 downwards.
CGAAACCAAAATGTTGGTATCGTGACAACATTAATAGGAGGATGTGCAAAACAGACAAACTAATTAGGCTTTATGTAAACATTAAAGAATACTTTAGGTTAAGGTCTTCTTTTGAATAAGAAAAAAGCTTTGGGGGTATCTACAATATAAATATTAAGCCTGACAAAGTCTAATATATTGCATTTGTTTTGGGACTTGACAATCAACTTTCCTGCAATGTTAACTATGTTGAAGCACTTATTTTAACTGATATTATACATATTTATTAAACTCTTATAAGACGAATGTAGATCGTATAAGAAATGTGCAGAATATGACAATTTAATGGTGGAGGTACACCAGAGGTGGCGCTAGACGTTTTCACTGCCCGTCATTTTGACGGACAGGATCGTAACATTTCCGCCAAAATTCAGTATTACCCATCGGATTTTACACTCTGAAGGGGGGGGGGGGAGGAGAGAGACAACTGTCAACCGGGGGGGGGGGGGGAGGGGGGAGCACGGTCGTGAACTGTCAACGGGGGGCGGAGTGCACGCTCGTGAACTGTTAGCGCCATGTTATGCATGCCCACTGCACCTCGCGGGGGTGCGCACAGCGTAAAGCCAAAACTCACAGACATTTCAATGATTTGTACGGCAAAGTTGGGTTTGGAAACGGTATCATTTCCTTTTTGGCAGGCATGCACAACACACCGGAGCCTCGCTGCGGGGAAACTTTGGCGCTGTTCCGAGTTTGTTCTAATCCGTCAAAATGACCGGCTGACGGAAAATATTCGGTTAACGCGACCTCTGAGGAATGTTGGAGCAGAACCTCTGCTCCGCGCGTTCCTTTCTGAATGGGTCAGATTAACAGAGGAAGAATTCAAAGCAACCATGATAAGGGTTAAACAATAATCTGCTTTAATGGTAAAATATACAACACAAATACAACCTCAATCACAAAGTAATCCGGATTACTCCGGCTCTAGTTCCTCTCGCTGGGAGAGGTCTTACCTCTTGGACAGCATGAAGAAGAAGAGGCCGAACTTAGAGGAAACACAGGCTATCATACTAAAAACATAGGAGGAGGTGTGTGCATGCTTCCCCCAGAGGGGTCTCCCATTGGAAGAGACCCACACATGGCCTGTCGTACCCAATCAGCGCGAGCCAGCTAGGAGACCCGGAAAACAAAAGTGTCTCTTCAGTTTGATGAAGAACAGACACCTTCGGTGTCCAGCACGAACCTGCTCCAAATAACAAGTTTGTTTATCTTATCTCACATCTTGCAGCCAGCACACACACATTCCCCTATGGTTCTCTGTCTGTGGCCACCTTCCCCCCTTCAGGTTACTACACACAAGTTAAAAATATGTTTTAAGATATAGTTGTTATAGTTGGCTAAATATACGTAATACATGTAAATTACCTTCATATCAATAATAACGAGGAACACATTACCTATGCTCTCAAGCAGCGAAATGGTGAGAACTTTTACCTAAACATATATAGAGAAAGCACAATCATTTTTACCCTTCAGCCCTCCAGATGTTCTGACAAGTTATGTCCAAATTAGGAAGTCCCATTCCTCACATCTGCACTTCTCCTCAACACAAATGTTTTTACCTTATCATATTTCCAGCTTCTCTTTCACAAACTACTATTTATTGATACAAAGTAACATAGCCGCGGGAAGTCATTTTTCTCAGGGGGTGCTGCCAAAAGTGGGGAGGGGGGCCGCTTAAAAAAGAAAAAAGGTGGTGCTTGGCCGGGCCCGGCTGTCAGCGATATGAGCCGCATAAATTGTTTGTTAAAGGCGAGACACAGTAGGCAAAAACATCGTTTTTCATGCACGGGTCAATTTTGAGATTTTGTGCTATTTTGATTCCATAACATGTTTTCTTTCAGGCTTTTGGAAGGAAAACGTACGAAATACACATTTAAGTGTTTATTTTACTATAGTTTGTCTATTTGCGTCAGTAGATTCCTCCTAAATTCACCAAAAGTTAGCATTCTAACCTAACATAAAGTACCGCGACCGCTGTATGCACCATGTCAACAGAGATATTGTTGGAAAACTCCGTCTCTCCTGCACAATCTCCTCGGATCCAAATATGGTCATTTCCTTTGTATCAGCAACCAATCGTGAAAGTACAAAGGGGTCTTAAACCAAGAAACGAAATCTCATTGGCTGGTGTCAACTTCTAACAACCTGATTCGTTCAGATACGTCACGTGGTGTGCTAAAACACTTCCTGGTTAGCTTTCCGCTAGAAATTTAAATCTCAAAATGGCAAAAGTCGTTCACAGAGAAGACAACAACAATTGTCACTTGCATGAAGCAAGATTATACAAAAAACAAATGACCCCGAACATGAAATACCTTCACAGAGTGTGTCGAGGCGCAGGCTGTCATCCAAAGAACAGGAGGGTTTAGCTAACGCCACACTGCAATCTTTAAGGTCGTTTTCTCAAAATGAGTTTTTTCTCCTACTCTGAGTCCGAAATGTCCACTTCAGTTACACTTACATACACCAAACCTTCCAGTTATATTCATATCAATATTATGAAGGCTTTTACAGAAGGGTTTGTTCATATGTCACTCATAGCCTGAATTATATAAGATGTTATACCTAAAAACATGGTGAACATTTATATTTTAGGGCTGTTGACAGTATTTTCGGATTTATGGAGTGTTAAAAAGAGATATCCAAAATCCCTTCTGTAAAAGCTTGAGATGCTAATATGAATACAAAATGAAACAAGAATTTTGAACCAGAAATGTGTTAAAATATGCGCATATTTAATGAGATAATAGCTCATTTGCATATTCAGAAAACTTGTAATACAAGAAACAATTGCCTTACTGTAGTTAATTAACTGGATACATTTCTAGCTGATATCTTTAAGTTAAAAAAAAGTACCCTATTCACCTGGGGTGTCTCGCCTTAACTGTTAGGCTTAATAAACCATTATAGACCTACATCACTTAGCAATAGCTGCACATGCCCACATGCTAACTATGGGTCTTACAAACCTACATAACATTACAAATAGTCAGAAAATATTATTTACAATATTAATAAAGCTATTAATTCAATTTTAACTGATTGACAAGGCAAAACACTGCACAGCGGCAGCATCATTAAAGGAAAAATATCGCCTTACCTTGTGTTGGGGCTTCACAAAACTCCAAATGTTACCTGGGGTGGTACCAGAGGCGTCAATTGGGTATGGCAAGGTATGGCAGCTGCCACACCTTGGCTCCAGGGGAAAATGTAAATGTTCGTTTTAAAAAAATAAATTTATGGAATTACTCTGTGTCAATTTGTATTGATTATTCTATTATTTAATACATATAAATTAAATACAAATGAAAATCAGAACAACACAATCGATTTCTCTAGTCTAGATATTATCTTTCCCAATACTTATCGTAACGTATCCCCCCTCCCTATCTTGAAATGTGGTATCTCCTGACGAGAAGCCGCCGGAGGTCAGAGCGGGTCATGTTATCGCGGTTTTTTTTATTTTTCGGCTAAGCTAATTAACTAAAATGAAAAGAAAGCAAAGAACTTTAGAATCTTTTTTTATCAAAAAAAAGGCAGGTGAAGGTGATGGCTCCAATGTTGCCCCAGCAGCAGAGGGAGAAGGACCAGGTAGTGAAGGTGGGATTCAAGCTGTTAACGAGGCTGTTAGCCACTCCAGCACCTGCGCCGGGGATGCAGATGCTAACAGGGAGACGGAGACTACATGCATGGAGGCTGAGAACTCGTCCACACCGACTTCTCGAATTGAATCCGAGTCTGAGTCCCCACCAATTTCTCAGATTGAAAGAGCTGGATCAGACGTGGACAGCGATAAGGAAGGTCAAGGCCCGGGTGCAGCAGCAGTAGCAGCCTCTGGGTCAACTGGAGCAGAGAAGAAGGATATTAGTGGATGTAAAACAGACGGACTCAGGCGTCCTCGTTTGACCCACTTCCCAACTAGAAATGGAAGACGCTTTAATGTCAGTGTGTATCAGGAATATGACTGGGTTGAATATTCTGCGCAAGAAGATGCAGTTTATTGCTTTGCATGCCGTCATTTTGGAGGAGCCTCAACTTTAACAGGTGACAGGCATGGACTGCGTGTGTTCATAGACACTGGATACACATGTTGGAAGAACATGAAAAAAAATCTCCGGGATCATCAAGGGAGCAGTAGACACAATTGTGCTGCATTAGCGTGGTCTAACTTAAAGGCTGTGATCAGCGGACATAAGGAATCCATCGCAAGTCGGATTGACGCAAACAGGACAGATGAGGTGCAGGAGAACCGGGCTCACGTCAAATCCTTGTTCAAAATCACGTCATTTCTGGGAAGACAGGCCCTCCCTCTCCGTGGCCACAACGAGAGAGATGAGGATGAAAATAAAGGAAATGTCCTTGAACTTTTGGACGTTATTGCAACAGATGACAGGAACGTGAAAAGCAAACAGGAACGCAGGTATGCGCACTATTCTTCCCCAGAAGCCCAGAATGATATGGTGAGAGTTATTGGGGAAAATATCAGAAGTATAATCATAAATGAAGTAGGAGAAGCACGGTACTTTTCAGTGTTAGTGGATGAAACGAAAGACCTGTCTAAGAAGGAGCAGCTGGCCATTTTGATCCGTTATTTACATGACGGGATTATAAAGGAAAGAGCCATTGGAACCTATCACATGAAGGACCTGACAGCTGAATCCCTGGCCCAGAAAATAATAAAGGAATTATCGAGTTTAGATATTCAGCTGTGTGTTGCACAATGCTACGATGGTGCAAGTGTTATGCGGGGTAATGTGCGTGGAGTGCAGGCTTTAATACGTGAAAAAGTGCCGCATGCAGCGTATATACACTGTCATGCACATAGACTAAATCTTGTGCTTGTGAGCTCGATAACTGAAATACCAGAGATGGCAGAGTTTTTTGGTGTTGTTCAAACACTATATACTTGTATTGCAAATAGCAATACCAGACACATGCTTTTCATTGAGGCTCAAAAGAAGTCAACAAAATACTGCACTTGGAGCGCACCTGTCCCACTCGGTGGCTGTATTGGTATAGGGCTCTACAGAAGATAAAACTGCGCTACGAGGCTATACTAGCTGTGTTAGATGCCACTATTGACGCTCATGCAGAGGGTTCAACTGAAGCTGCTGGACTTCGGACAAATATGCTGACAGTCACTTTTGTTGTGCGTCTTCATGTCCTAGAAAAAATCTTAAATCTCACTTATGGACTGTCTGAACAGCTTCAGACAAAAGACATTGCAATCACGATGGCTTCCAACCTCATACGGAGTACTAAGGCCCAGCTGGAAAAGATGAGGTCAGATAAAGAGTACCAGGACACACTGAGCAGAGCCAAGGCATTTTCCACAGAGCTCGGCCTCCCAAGCAGCGACACTGCCCCTCTGCGACCAGCAAGAGCACGGAGTGTGTCCAAAGCCTTGGCAGGGTTTATTGTCGGATCATCCAGTGGCCAGAGACAAACAGGAGATGACCAAGAAAAAAGACTATACTTTGAAACACTGGACCGCTTCATCTCTGAGTTAGATCGCCGATTTACAGATAATGATGAGCTACTTAATGCTATCCAGGCATTTGATTGTTCATCTCCCCATTTCATGGATGTAGTTAAAATGGAACAGTTTGCACAACTCTATGATGAACTGATCGACACCACCCTTCTCAGTTCCCAGTGTCACACAGCAAAAGCTTTCCTTGAACTTGAGATGAAGGAGGACGTGGAGGAGGAGAAAAACATAATGCTGGCTTTGACACGACTGAAGACCATGTCTGTCGCTTTTTCAGAGGTCATCAAGCTATTCAAGATCGCAGCAACAATTCCTGTCTCCACTGCATCCAACGAAAGATTCTTTTCCGTTTTAAAAAGAGTCAAGACTTACCTGCGGACCACCATGAGCGATGACAGGCTCACAAACCTCATGTTGATGGCTGTTGAGCCTGCTGTCGTAAAATCCCTGGACGCAGATGAACTCGTCAATAACTTTGCTGCTTTGAGGACCCGCCGTTATCCACTTGTGGAATAATTAATAAAGTTCATCTCAAAGTAAGATACCCAAACATCTTATTAATATGATTTCTCTTTCTCTTTTCTTCTCCCTCCCTCCCTCTCCTCTCTCCCTCCCTCCCTCCCTCCCTCTCCTCTTTATATTTGGACTTTAACAGTTTACAGCAGTTTACCTGGTATGTTCACGTGATATTGTTGCAATTACATAGTGAATGAAGTGAACAGAAAGAGTGAAATTGTGTCAGAAAGGCTATTACTGCTGTCTAACCCTGCCGCTTGCTATCCATGGTGCTGAAAACGGATGCGTAACGGCGCATTTGACTGAATTGATTGATTGACGTGCGTAGTTAAGTGTTTGTGTCCATAGTTACTTGCGCTAGCGGGATGTGAGTGAGGCTGCATTTGAAAAAGTTCAAATTTTCCTAACCACACAGAAAAGCTACATAGCAGACTTGTCACTTTTGTTATGATTATTTGCTGGGCATGTATATTGATTGATACTGTAGTTAAGTCATGTGACTAGTAACCTTGCCATACCTTAGCTTTGGCTGAATTGACGCCCTTGGGTGGTACTAATGAAGACCCTCATTAGAGCAGATACATCCACATTGTCCAAAATGTTACTATGGACATGCATCAAAGTCAGATGTGTCAGTCTCTTCTGTGTCATATTACTCTAGTTGTAGAGGTGGTGGGCTGAGGAGTAGCTGGTGGTCCACTCTTTTTATTGGGTTGTTTGTTGGAGAAAAAAATCCAAAATCCTTTTTTGCGTCATTCTAGAAAGTTGTCACTCTGCAGTGTGTGTGTCGCGTCAATTACGTCACTATCCCACGACCTACGACCTAGATGACTCGGATTTTATTTATTTGGAAAATAAATTCAATACTAATATATACTATGACTATTATATGCTACTGTATACAGCACATTTTATTATAAGTAAAATCATAACTATTTTATGTAGTTTAATCATTTTTATTTAGGTGGTCACTCAGTTTTTACTCGCCAACAGGGGGTGCTGCAGCACCCCCAGCACCCCTACTTCCCGCGGCCATGCAAAGTAATTAAACACACACATCTATTTAAGACAAGTAGATTTCCCTGATAATTGACATGCTGAAAATCTTAAGAAGAATGTCTCCTGTCATCCACAACTGCTCCTTCTTCATACAGGGTAACAAAACATGTTTAAGCTAATTTCTCCACAATGTTTGTAGCAATTTAGTACCCACACATGAAATAATAAAACCAAGAAATCAAATAAAACACACACAGTTATAATTTGAGCAGCAATCCCCTTCTAGCTGCTGCAACAACCCTAAAGCATCTTTCACGCACACACATGGCCATAGGAACAAAAGCAAACTGTGGCCTAATTCCCAAGGCCTCTTTTATGGGTCTACAGGAAATTAATCATTAACTTTAACAAGACTTTAACTGCATTATTTGAGGAAAATGTATCTGGGAATTCCCCTGTTAATTGCACAGTCTATTGATAATTAAAAGAGAGACACAAGGAGCCTCTTTTAATATCTGGAAATTGCAACAGGACTTTCTGAAGAAGGCTCAAGGGTAATCTTTTCACTCAAGGCAGAAGTCCGGTTATACTAAAAATGGGAAATTTGTTTTAAGAGTATATATATAAAAAAAAACTCTATATCTGAGAGGAAAAATGTACTTTGTCCCCTCAAATTTAACACACACGAATATATAAGGTGACATTAAAATAAATATATCACAGGTAAACACATATCGATAGATGTCTTGTAATGCACTGTTGAGCAACCTGCGACCCAAGTTTTGCATCTCCGACCTTGTCAGGTATTGAACATTCAATAAATAAAGAACAAAGAATTATTAAATATGAAACACAGAATTTGTGTGATTATACTAAATGATTTACAAATAAACACCACTGCATATTTACAACTGTTACACATGCTGTTGTAACGAAAAAATGGTGGACCCATTCAAATGCAGTTTTGGATAGTCTGCCGTGGTTCCATCCCATTTGAAAGTGCTGTTTGACGCTCGGCGTAACCCTCGCGCACTGCCACTCAAACATCCAATCACAGAGCTTCAGGACTAATCACAGGGTTTGTCAAACAAAGCGGAGAGAATACTTACTTCCGGGTGTAAAATTCTCTTAAGCAACTACTATGAGCTGTTCCGACCCTCGGTCCTGAAGGACTCCAACTTGTGTTTATTAATCAAACAAATAAATAAACACAAGGATAATTGTGTGTTATTGTTGAGTTAATAACAGTGTGTGGTTTAGAAAAGAATACAAAATTAGAAGGAAAAAACGATGAAACAATACAGATTTCAGTATTCTGAGCCCCCACTCTCCCCATAACTGACGGCAACAAAAGTCAGAAATTATTCATTAAAATAAAGAAGTAAAAGCAATAAGTGTGGCTTGATATTGAGTTAGAAAAAGGTTGATAAACGCTGTGAGAATGGATCTGCGGATAGCATTTTGCCGCAATCCCAACTCGTCTATTACCAACGTTCAGGGAGCTCTATGCAAGTCAATGGGACTCCCTGATAGTTGAAACTCGATGCTAAAGGGCCCCCCTTGCGTTGGAAAGTGACGACAGGGACCCTGACATAACGTCAACATAGGCCGAGTTGGGAGTGAGAATGTGTTGTGCACAGCAGTGCTTTGATATCAAGAATAAAGTCAGCCTCACATGCCCATAGCGATATGTATTATGATAGACAAGTCATCAAAAGGAATATGACATTTGTTCAAAATAATGTTCAATACTTTCACTTCAAGCTATAGGTTACAAAAGCCATCTGTGTTTTTGCAATGCAGTGCTGTTGTGTGTATAATTTAAACTGTTTCCTGAAGAAATCTGTCATTTTATTTAAAGGTCCCATGTCATGGCCATTTCTACTGATCATAATTCCATTGTTGAGGTCTACTAGAATAGATTTAAATTGTGCAATTTTCTAAAATCACATTGGCTTCTCATACAGCATCTCTGTATAGTATGTGTATTCACCAGGTATTCACTCTCTGTCCTAAACGGCTTGTTGGAGCTCCGCCCCCCCTCCCTGTGAGCCCAGTGTGCTCTGATTAGTCGGGCCGCTGCTGCGAGCCGCTGCTGCGAGGAGCGGAAAGGTTTCCGGGTCGGCGATACAGAGAGACACAGCGAAACTCATCGTGAGCACACACGAACACCCACAGCCGAAGTAAAAACAATAAGTGTGGCTTGATATTGAGTAAGAAATATGTTTATAACGCTGTAAGAATGGGTCTGCGGAGAGCATTTCTCCGCGATTCCAATTTGTCTATTACCAGTGTTCAGGGAGCTCTATGCAATTCAATGGGGACTCCATGTTAGTTAGCCAAGGGATCCTGGTGTGTGAGGTGCTCCGCAGATTGGTCCTTTTGATTTGGGTATTCACACGTCACAGAACCCAGGAAGAAAACAATGGAAAATGAGAAATCTCCAACGAGGCGTTCTGGGCAGCATAGACAGGTCTTTTCTGTGTTGGAATTTTACTCGCTACACCGTTTACATGCAGAAAAACCTTCATAACACACAAGGGGACGGGTAATAACCGGAAAAGCATGACATGGGCCCTTTAAGATAATTTTCCAACCTACATTAGTAACCCACATATTTAAACAAATAAAATATAAATAAATTTCTTAACTTATCAGAGAAACTACCGTAGCTAACATTAGCCTTTAACTCTTTGCCCTCTGGGTTACCCACATGTAATCAGAGACTTTTATCATAAACTGCTTTATTAAGTGTTTTCACCAGGATTCACCAGCACACAGGTAGAAATCCTTTTAGGGTTCTTATCAATTTGTGCAAAACTTCATTGTCATCGTCTATTTGTTTGCCTGCTTGGTCAGAAAACGATCAAAAAAAGTCTGGTGACTTGAAAAGGAGCAATTCAATGTGCTTCAAAGCCTTTCTCTTTCTGTTTGAAAGTAAAACAGATCACAGGATTCAATGACAGTGTCAGGAACTCACAGCTGGCTTCAAACAGATGAGAGGGTGTGGGATGCTTGGGTCCTGGGGCCTCATTTATAACGCTGTGTGTAAAATGCACGTGGCAAAGGTTGCTTACGTAGTAGAAATCCCCAAAATAGGTACAGAAATGTTCCGACATTTTTCCGATTCACCAAACATTGCGTACCAACAAGGAAAGTGCATACAGCACTTCCTACGCCGGTTTCCCTTTATAAATCACAACCGACTCAAAATGCGGTGCAGCTTTTGCGGGCTTCACGTAACGCCCATATTTGCCTATAAATAGTCAAAGAAAAGCCCATTCATTCATTCATTTTGACTGACTTTATGAAGAAGATAGCAGGAAATGACGACAGAACAGCTAAAAAAGACATCTCACACCGTGTCAGATTTTGATTCTTTTGGGAGGTTGAGATAAATCATTGTTCGGTGGATGCAGTTTGAACCAGAGTAGCAGCATGGAGGTCGGATCGTCACCAAAATAAATAAATAAGTGGTCCGAAAAAGGTTCATGACAAAAAAAATACACATAGCCTAACCTTCCTCAGGCAGTGTGTTTGTACCGGGGACAGGAGACCCCCCTTGATGAGAAACTGTAAGAAATGATCGGGAATCCCTCCGGAGTGGAGTCATGACGACTGGATCTGAATTACGTTTTTGTATTTGGTGGTTTGTGTCCCAGCTGTCGATCAGCTTTGTTCAGCGTCTCCACTGCAGCCTGTGCATGCTCGTATCTACAACCTATAGAAATGCAAAACGGCGTCAGTTTAGACGTAATTATGTCCTCCCGCTTACATTTATGAGAAAACATTTCATAACATTAACACTACATATTCGAGGTGGTTTTAAATAACATATCCGTACATATCCGTATTTATTTTATTTATCCAAGTTATGTTTTTGTGTGCACTGAGGAGTCTCAAACAGGCGTTAAATCATTTTAAGATTGGCTTTAATCAATGTTTGAAAATGAATTCTTCATGTATGATAAATGACAGGTAACATTTTATTTATGGTATTATTTCCACATATTTCTCTCCATTCTTCCTTCTGCCAACGGTGTGGCAGTTTCTCGTCTCTCCCGTGTTTGTGCTTAGTGCGTACGCATGGGTTAGAGTTTGCATGGAGGACCGCACGTTTTCCCGTCAAGTTAGTATTTTATAAATCGCAAACATTGCGTAGAAACTGGCGTACGCCATGTTTTGAGCCTATATCCCTTTATAAATGAGGCCCCAGTCCATGTACTTTCACTTTAGCCTTAAAATGACAAAGCATTTTTAAATGAGTCAAATAATAATGGTCAAATCAAATGTAATCAAGATTACATTATCAAGGTAAAAGGATGCATTTGATTGTGTTTCCTCATCTCCTTCTCACACTTATTTTC
>NC_136903.1:29427301-29491037 GCF_949606895.1 Notothenia rossii | reverse complement strand
GGCTAATCTGGCCCAAAAAAATCTTGAAAAAAAAAAAGAAAATGCGCTTCTGAGCAAATGTCATCATACTACAGAAGCTGTTTTGAGTACTGATTAGTTACTGACTCGTTTTTATCAGGTTTTCCCCTTTACTTCTTACTCATCTATATTTCCGCAAGGCTTCTTCACTTCTATCACACATTTAACATTTCGCCCAGTTTAACAAGCCATGCTGATGGTATTCCAACAGCATGCCTTTTGCAGATAAGTCTTGGTGTTGTGTTGTACCGTATAAGCTGATTTAATAAATGCACCTAATACTGCTATAAAAAAAATAGACAAACCAGTTGAGAAAAAACTTAAATTACTAATGCCTAATGGCAACCCAAGGCGATAACTTTCGCTAAGTTATAATCCAACATACTGGGAATCAATTTATATTAAGAGGTGAGAAGTTGACAAAAGACAATGAGAGTGAGAAAGAAAACGAGTGAGAGGACTCAGTGGGTGAATCTGGCTTTGATTCTCATCCTGCTGCCAAATCACACATATCTCTCCTCCATCTCCATCCTGTTTCTATTGAATTCATCCCCCAATCTCTCCCTCCTCTCCAAATCACCATCCTCCATCTTCCCATTGAATCTATCCCTCTTTGTGACTCAAGTTATCACCTTTGTAATCCTTTACCGTCCCCTTCATCTTCCTTTCTCCTGCGTCCATGTTGACCCGTCTGCCTCTGGCTCCTGTTTGGTTTTTGAAACTTCTGTTTCACCAGCAATTACTTATTTTTCTTTTAAACCGTTTTCCTTTATTTGCTTAAAAACCTTTATATTCTCTTCAAGGCCTTTCATCCTCCATCACACTCTTTGCAATCTTTTATTCAAGTTTTACAGGGTGAAGAACATATCATTTGTAAAATGAAGGGTAAAAGTCAGAGTTCAAGACATGAATATGTAACCGGTCCTCAGATATTGAAGTTTGTGAAGGTATTTCAACCTCTGGTTATACAATAGGTGTTGTCTTGTAAAGGTGTTATGCAGGACAGCATTTCAAGAAGAAAGCCGAAGTTATGTGATACTTTATTAAATAGCTTTGTAGGTGTTTATACCCTGATATCCACCTTAAAGAAAGAGTGTAGACTCATGTTGGATATCTGAAACTCTGAAACAGCAGGCCAAATATTTTTGGAAAAAGAACGTTGAACTTACAATAGTAGAAGATAAGATAAGGTTATTTTACACAGTTCAACGTTTTCAAAACACAAAATGTTAAATTGGAATCAAATGGTTGAAGTTAAGTTTTTAAATGTTGGGTAAGCTTTGTCTTTGTTTATTTATCTTACAACAACACACTTTAATGCAGGAAATTGCAACATATTGCTTTCTATAGATCAATTTATAATTTTCTGAAAGGTTTTCCAAAAGTCCTTAAAGGGAAGAAAACACATTTGTCAGAATTTGATGATACAAACAATGCTTCTGTGGGAAGTAACACTGAATGCATTCTCAGAGAGCATCGGCTATTGGCTGCACGACATTTGGCCTCTGGCAGCAAAGGTGCAATATTTTGCAGGCAGGATGAAGCCAGCGAATATTAATATAATATAACAGATACCCAGGCCAATACTTACTTTCTTTTTTTATGACTTGATAGTTTCAAAATAAGCATGATAATACTCAGCTAAGAGTTGATATCGTAATGAATATCATCAAACGATAGCCAATGGGTTCCAAGATTGCATTCTTGCCGGTGCGTTCTGACTCTTTTGCTCTCCAAACGTACTGTTTACCCAACCCAGTCTCACGGCATTTCGTGTTATAGTCACGACATTTAATCTATTGATTCGTGTTCACCAACACGATTTCCCCCTTTTTTTCGTGTCACACAGAACGATTTTAAAAGCAATGTATTTATATTGGTAGTATGTTTTGTGCCTGCAGCACGTCTTTTTGTCCGTTCGGGTCTTGGAAGACCGGAAGCTGTGGGGTTCATAAAAACATGTATCAAGCCAAGATTATTGTTTTTATTTTAAATCGTATAATGTCTGACTTTTGTTGTCGTCTGTGAGGAAAAGAAATGGGGCTCAGAGCCTCAGAATACTGAAATCTATATTTTTTTAATCTTTTTTTCCTTCTAATTTGTTATTCTTTTCGAAATAACACACTGTTATTTACTCAACTATAACACACAATTATCCTTGTTTTTATTTATTTGTTTGATTCCATAATCTCAGGCTTTTTTGGCGTCCGTCAGGAACTGAATTGCAAAATAAAAATAACCGGAAACAGACGTAGCATCATTGCGATACACAGCCACTGAACTGATTACCCAAGATCCTCAGCTCGCTATTTGGATGTTTTAGCCGCAATGCATGTAGGGATATGGTGTTCATGCCATAATCAAATCCGAAAAACTTTTTTTTTGTGTTTTTGCTTTTCTCTTTGAATGTCATCACATAACGGCATTTTAATACATGGTTTGGCTGCATTACATATTACAGATCTGCCGTAGTTCTTTATTTATAGAGCCCTGATGAGAAGACCTTTAGAACAACTGGAAGAAAGGCAGCCGAAACTGAATACTTGACATTGGTCATAAATATATCAACAATTAAACAACATCTTAAATGTATCTTCAAACAATACGTCTCCTTGCAGTATCAACACTAATTCGGCTGACTTTTACATTTGATCTAATTCGTAGATAGGATATCATTTATACCATAACGGTGCACAGCTGATATAATAGGACTTGTAGTTTTTAAAGATATTACTGATTTTCTTTGAATATAACAATGTAAATACTGAGTCTGAAATAGTATAGCAATATGCTGTAAAATTATGTGAAAACATGAATAAAACTACACATCTTAAGATGTTGTACATACATAAGTGTCCTACACTAATATTACAAAGTTATTATGGCTGTGTGTACCTTGTGTGCACCGCCTAGTGGTTAAAGCACATTATTGAATTATTGTTTTTATGTGTTATATTTGATTAAAACAATATTAAGAGTACATACTTTCATAGGGGGAAAGTAGAAGATCAATGATAGAAATATAGAATATAAAAAATCCAGAAGATAATATAAGTGATCTCTACAATAAAACAGTTTAGTGCTTGATGTACAAAGCTATTAATAGGAGGATGTGAAAAACAGAAAAACGAATTAAACTTTATTTAAACATTAAATAATACTTTAGATTAAGGTCTTCTTTTAAATAAGAAAAAAGCTTTGGGGGTATCAAAAGATAAATATTAAGCCTGACAAAGTGCTTTCCTATAATGTTAACTATGTTGAAGCACTTATTTTAACTGATATTATACACATTAATAATAATCTTATGTATGTAGAAATGTGCAGAATATGACAGTTTAATGGTGGAGGTATACACACATATTGATAGATGTCTTGTAACACACTAGGAACCTCAGCTGCGACCCAAGTTTTTCATTCATTGCATAACTACACCATAGTTGTGTATATTATGTCAATAAACCTTAGAAAATCTTGAAATCTTGAATAGGGATGTGCAAAATAGCCATAATATACAGTCTTTAATTAACTATTAGTAGAGAATAACGAGTAATGAATATACTTTATTACTCGTTTCAATTCATGTCAATTGCAGATAAATGTTTAGTCTTCTCAAGCACCAACTATCAAATATCTCTCCTGATTGTTGGCACTTGACAATCACCTTGACTGAATTTTACTCAGGTGTAACTAAAGTCTGATTTAAGGGTTGTTTATATTTCACATCATTAATCAGAATCTGCAAAGTAACTCAAATAAGTGTAGTGGAGTAAAAATACCAGGTTAACCTCTGAATTGTAGTGGAGTAGAATTACAAAGTAACAATGAGCTGTCATGTGGGTATATATTAATGCTGCCCATTATGGACAAAAGCGATTTTCACCCATTCATTAATTATATGTTTTACATTTGATAACACCAATGTGTTTAATACTGGCAACTTCTAATTGTGGGGAAAACCAAAACGTTCAGAGACGTCCCATAGAACCTTTTGCGAAACACAAAAGCCAGCATGTGTATGTGTAGTTCTGGGGGGGCGTTCGATTCCAGTTTTGGATAGTCTGGCGTGGTTTCGTTCCATTTCAAACAGCTGTTTGACGCTCAGCGTGTTTTTATCTTACTTATTCTATTTTGAGACCTTTAAGGTAGCTTTCTTGATCGACATACATGTTTTTTAATAGTGAGTAAACATCCAAATGTAATCTGCAGGAGTGATTTACTTTGAGAATGGAGAGAAAAGTCGCAATAAAAGATGGTTGGGATTTATATCAATGTCAACATAAATCACATTAAAATCCAATATTTGGTGATGAAACTTTTTCCAAATATGACTTGGTTCTGGAAGAGTGTTATATGCAAACGATTTTCTTAAGAACCTTTAGGCTTTTGTCTCCACCATCCTGATCCACAGCAGGTGCTCTATCTTGTTTACTCAATTATTTGAACCGTACTTGCTTTGCTTGTAAGTTAATTTGAAGTTTGAAACTGTTCTCTCAAAAACAATCCACAACAAAATACTACCCCCTCGATTCCTGTTCGAAAATGTCTTACGTTAGCATATTTCAGGTCAGCACACAGTAAATCTGGCTCAGTACAGTTCAAGGTTGAAGGATTGAAAGGGAAAGTTGATGGCAGCCCATTATACAGAAACCACATCCTCCTCCTGCATTATTTTACACATATCATATCCTCCAAATACACCCTGACACACACAAGCATGAAAACACACTTTTAAATTCATGCCAATAACTGACACATGCTGACATAAATACACACAGTCAAGGACAACTAAAGTGGGTTCACTGCACACACATTCACATGCGTTTCAACCACGCCTTCCTGTCAGCTAAACCTCTAATGAAGCTGATGAGAGAAAGGAAGACAGAAAGACAGAATGAGTGAGAGTAAAACGGTGTGAAATATTGCTTCTATAGACAAAGTTAAGGTCATCCATTTTCCTGCAGATTAGGGGGCGATGGAGGGATGTTATTTTGAATGCCGCATATTTTCAAAGAGAAAAATCTGCATAATTTCTGGCAGATGATTGGCAGGAGAGGGCGTAAAGGGAAGGGAGAACAGGGAGCGAGAAGGAGGCAAACATTGAGGATGTGATTTTGTAAACACTTCAATATTTCATTGGTGGTAGTGGTATCTGTTCGACACTGGATTTGAAAACTCCGAAAACTAAGCCATTAGCTTCACAGACGGAGACTAGGAGTCAATTGAAGGTCACCATGATACAATTTGAAACTGTCTAGTCAACACTGTTTGATGTATGATAACCACTGAAAATGTGTTACGGTAATAATTCCATGCTTTTTACTTTTAACTGCCCTAGTACTAAAATACCTTGTATAGCTATCCAATATGCTAATTCTTACAGCTGTACCAAGCGGCAAACTCTGGGCCACTTCCGGGATGCGAATCAGGAAGTGCTTCAAACTGCAGTTCCTCTAGTGGCCAGTAGGAGCAGTCTGCAGAAGGGAGCAATTTCCATAGACCCCAATGTTAAAATGCCCAACTTTACAGCAGAAATAAACATGTTTACATCGTGGTTTCAAAACATTTTATTCTCAGTATAGTTGGATCCCCCCTTCCTGTCTATGGATCCTGGAGTGAATTTTTTCTCAACTCATCTGTTTCATTAATATTCAGTCTTAAAGTTATGCATCAATTAGGGCGTGGTCACATTGAGTGACAGCTCCGTTCAATGACTGCTGCTGCTAGCTTCTTGTCTCTCTGCTAGCTGCTCCGTGAAGCTAGCTACAGGGACTCTGCATGCTCAGTTCATCCAGGGAACACAACTTGATCCGGCCGTGGTTGTTTGTTCTTCATGCTTATATATCGCACTATTGTGACTCGCTCTGGGGTTAAAACAGACGGTTTTGCAGTCAGTGAAATTCGAGTACTTTATTTATGTGTTAATGATTTAAATCAGCTACGTAATGAATGTTAAGACTTGGGTTAGCGTGTAAGCGAGTGGTAGCTACATAGGTACTAATGATGCTAATAGTAGCCTCCAAGTTAAAATCATAGACCAGGGTTCCCCAATTATATTTACCAAAGGGCCAATTTTTTTCAAGCATGACAAGCTAAGGGCCAAAATGCTATGTGTCACTAAAAGTTGTTTTACACTATGTGCAGATGTTACCTCTATTATAATTGTTGTAGTAGTGGCAGTAGTAATTAAACAAACCCTGTGTTGAGAGTAAAGGAAAAATGCATCCTTGAAACAAAATTAGACCGAAATCAAACATTTATTAACAATAATAATAAATAAATGCTTTAACAAATACAAATGATTTTGCTGTGGTCTGATGGGGCATAACAATAAAACAAAAATAAAAAACAACAGAGTGAACTCTGATCAAATAGTCAGACAGGTCCACATCCAATTCAGCAAACACTGTAACTCTCTCTCTCTCTCTCTCTCTCTCTCTCTCTCTCTCCTCTCTCTCTCTCTCTCTCTCTCTCTCTCTCTCACACACACACACACACACACACACACACACACACACACACACACACACACACACACACACACACTGGGAAAGACAGGAAGACAGAGAGAGAGTTTCAGTTAGTTACTTTTATAATGTCGTACCAAATTCACCACATTATCAGTTTTAACATTTTTAAATATGTGTACCAAATAATATCAGGCTGTAAATAACAAATAGCATTGTTTTTTTTTTACTTTATTTTTAATATATTATTTTAATGTTGTATTCAATTTAACCAGTTTGTGGGCTGTTGTTAAAAGCCCTGCATTATCCAAGGTTTTTTATCTATCATATTAATAATTTGTTTTTAATTACGCTGCGTAGCATTTTATTTAGGAAATGAATGTACATATAAAATATAACTATAAAATGGTTATTTTTGTCTTAATAATTATTATACCACAATAGAATTGACAAATTGCAAAAATAAATTGATGTTGTTCACTCACCAATCAGTGAGAGAAGTGAGAGCGGCGGGATGAGGCAACCTGTCTGATGTTGGGCTTGTATTCTGTTGTGGCAATCCTGAGGCACTGTCCAAGATGTGCACTGGAGAGTCTGTTCCTGTCCTGGCTTTTGATAGCATTCATTGAAGAAAATCCTGATTCGCAGATGTATGTTGAGGGGAACATTGTGAGTAGGAACATAGCAATAGCTCTGGTGTTTTTGAAACGAGCTTGGGGAACCATGTTGATCCAAAAGTCACACACTGGTGCATCCTTGTGTTGAGCTTTCAGCAACTCAGAGCTTCCCATCTCTAAGACCTCCATCTGAAGAGCTCCCTCTTCTATGGAAGGCACCAGCCTTTTGGCCTCTCCAGTCCACTGCCCGTCTGCTGACACAGAGAACGGCTGTCTGAGGAAGAGGAGGATGTCACGTGAGATTTTAGGGGAGCTTTCAAATCGCTCCTTGAAGTTTTCTGCCAGTTTTGACACAAAATCCTTCATTACTGGATCTTCCGGCATTTCATTCTTCTCGCAGTGCTCACGCAGACGTGGAAAGTGCAGCTTCCTCCCATGAATATCTCTCTCCAAAAGGTGCAGCTTTGACCGAAAAGCTTCAACCGCCTCGTACATCTCAGCAACAGTGTGGTTCTTGCCTTGCAGCTGCAGGTTAAGGTGATTTAGATGAGACATGATGTCACACAAAAAATGAACATCTGCTATCACCTTGGTGTCAGTTAAAAAGCTCAAAAACTCATGGGCTTTTTGGCCCTGCAGGCTTGATAAGAACGACACCAGTTCATCACGCAGGTCGCACACCCTCTCCAACACACGGCCCTTGCTCAGCCAGCGAACATCGTTGTGTAGTAAGAGATCCTTGTGTTCAGAGGACATTTCCTCTAGCAACGATCTAAAAAGGCGATGCTGCAGACTAGAGCTCTCACGCACAAAGTTAACCAGTCTCGTCACAGTATCCATCGTTTCTTTCATTTTTCCACACAGTTTTGCGCACAACACTGATTTGTGAATGATGCAGTGAAATGTCAGAAGCGCCGGGTTAACGGCGGAAAGCCTGCTTACCAAGCCTTTGTGCTTTCCAACCATCGACGGAGCCCCGTCGGTTACAACAGAGACGATTTGACTCACATTCAAACCATTCTTTTCGAAGAACTGTGTCAGCTCGTGGAAGATTATTTCCCCGGTTGTGTGCCCGGGCAGAGTAAGCAAACACAGCAGCTCTTCCCGGAATATCTTCCCATCAAAAAATCGTACGAACACAGACAGACAGGAGGAGTCTATGGCTAAGGATATAGCCTCTGTTTTCTTCAAATCCGTGAGTAGACTGGAAAAACACTCCTCCGCTAAAACCTCTACTCTTCTGGTTGCCGTGTTAGCCGACAGCGGCACCTGCTTTAATAGCTCTACAACCTTTTTTTGTTGTTTTTCATCATGATTTAAAACTTCATGAGCCATGTCTATCGCACACCGTTTAATTAACTCAGCATCAGCAAACGGCTTCTTGGCTCTAGCAAGCGTCCAAGAGACGTGCAATGAGGCAGCTGTTGCGCTCTCTTGTGCCGATGTTGTTTTCGACATTGTGGAAACAGAGTGCTTGTATGATGCAAGCAAACCTGCTATCTTTTGTGTGCGCTGGTCGGATTTCTCTGGATAGTTAGCATTAAAACTGGCAGCATGAATAGAGGTGAAGTGCCGCTTCAGGTTGTCTGATTTGATTACAGCTACATTCTGCATGCAAATCAAACAAGTCGGTTTAGCATTGACGTGGTCCGGTAAAAAAAAACAATACTTCTCAGTCCAGTCAGTTTTGAACTGACGGTTCTCCTGGTCTACCTTCCTCTTCTTTGCGAATTCCATCCTGGGTTTGAGTTATCCACGGCCCGTTAGTGTCATGTTGGTCAATCGCTGGGTTGGGATGACAGGCGGCTAGCTGGCGAGCTATTGTTTATATGTGTTTGCCGCTATTCCAGGTGGTGACGAGTAAGTCAAGCGCGCGAAGCACGTCTTGCATATGCACGCGATAAGGTCATGGGTCAGGTCTACGAGTGTCGACGGAGGTCAAAATAAAGCGAAACCGCGGACATTTTATTTTATGTTTTTATGTTATAACAAGTGAATGCCAGTAGATCAGCGCGGGCCATGCTATTGCCTCTCGCGGGCCGGATCTGGCCCGCGGGCCGCTAATTGGGGTTGGCTGTCATAGACTATATTTATAAAGGTTAAAAAGAAATAGACAAGTGTTAAGCGTTAAGTGGGATAATACTGTACAACAAAAGACTTCTGTTTGAGGTTGATAAAATAAGGTCATCCTTGAAACTTAGAGAGATATTTTATTATGTAGGTAGGAACTGTATGCATCGCTAAGGTTAATTTAAATTGGCTGTGCTCAAGTATGTAGACAAGCTAATGTCGAAGTAGTGTATGTGAAATCAACCTCACAATAAGATGTGTATATTACAATTGACCTTTCGCAAAGCCACGCCCCTAAATGCCCGTTGTCCAATCATATTCGATCACGTGCGCGGCTCCCTGTGGAAGTCCGACAAGCTTAGCGTTCAAATTCATTGCGAAAATGGTGAAGCGTTGTGCTTATGGTCTTTGGAAATCGGATAGCAGATATCCCATAAGCTTAGAGGGGGGGGTGATATTTTACCCGTTTCCTAAACCCAAAACCCGAGAGAAGAGATGCCGCAAGTGGATAAAGAAATGCGGCAGGCCCCATGCCCAGCTGAATATGGCGAATATCAACAAACACAAATACGTTTGCTCCAAGGTAAATACGTGCTAACGTAGCTAGCTAGCTAACAAAGATTACATTCACAAATTAACTAACTAATTAAATTAACTAATTTCACTAACTAACGTTAGCTAAAGTCACACGACTACAGCTGTAAGTTGTGTGCTTCTAGGTCGTTTTGACCATGTATATCACTTGATGCATAATAATGTCTGAACAGCTGAGCTCCGTTATTAGTCTACCTGTGGTCAAAGTACAAACAAGAAAGCCAACAGGCAATCATTAATTTATATTTTGCTTTAATCTTTGTAGCATTTTGTTAATGGAAAGCCTACTGCCGACTTCCCTAATCCTGCTGCACAAGTGGGCACCCCGACCCCCACAAAGGAACAACAAGGTGGATGCAGAAAGCCACCAAGGAAACGGTAGTTAACTTTAGACAAACTACAACATTTAATGCCTCTTGTGATTGTATTGTTTTATTCCAAAATAATAATAATAATTCCGTCGAATTTGACATACAGCTCATGTGGTTTTTCACTCTTGCACTGCGACCTGTATGCAAGTGCCTCTATAGATGTTGTGCCTCCCTCTTTTCTAATGTTTATACTGTGGATATAACCCTCCATAGCGTATTGTAGCCCCTTTTGTCGGGACCTGGAGGATATTGCTGCGTTATTGCTCCAAAATGATTCTGTTAAGGCGACTCCGACGTTACGGAGACCCTCCATTATGGCTTTGTTTAACGCATCTGGCTCTCAGCTTGTCGGACTAGCAACAGTAACCAAGGGGGGGCGTGGCTTTGCGAAAGGTCAATTATTAATGTCATATTTCAAGATGATTACTTAGATATTACAATATGGTTGGTTAAGCTGGAGTTCATTATTGAGCTTACACGTTAACGTCACAGTCATCTGAAGAACGAACCCAAACCTTGTTGTTTTTATTAATTGCATTACCAAATTGGTATCAAATAAACAGTAAGCATTGGTAACACAACTTCCAAAGTTACAGTAAAATAAAAAGGACCCTGACTCGGACAATACACAATCCAACATGTTCAACAGAAGAGAATAAGTTATATTGTTTGTACACATGGTACTTTACATATATCTGTTTGTTTAAAGTTTCCAGGTGATGCAGACAGGCTGGACCAGAGAGTGAGAGACAGAACTGGACTTCTCACAGCAGTGAACTTCAGCACAGGTATAAAGACTCTATTTTTCCTACTGTACAAAGAATCAAAAAAGATATTGGTTTAAATAAATGAAGTATTGACTTTAATACACTGATATACATTCCATTAAACAATACTAGATCACCGACACATCAGTTAAGGTTTTTTCCATGCAAAAAGTTACATTTAGATGTTAACAAGGCAATATGATTTTGTCAGCTTTCTAATGTAATGTATTGAAGGCAAAGATATTTAACACATAGTGAGAACAGCTACTATTTATCTCTCAATATTGTTTGTAAAAAACGTGGTAAAAGTGATTATTTCAGTGAGACAACAGAGCAAGCTTCTACAGTTGCACTACGTTTTGATAACAGTTAAATATTATTTTGATAATAACATACATTTCAATGTTGATGAACTTCATACTTTCCATTCATAATCTGATTGTCTTTGTAGCTCGCTTTTGAAATAAAAAAAACATTACAATTACAAAATAATTATATCTAAAGCCCCTAAACACACAAACACACCGATTTCATAAATAACACACTTGTTCTGCAATAATATGTTTTATGTTTCCTGTAAATTTTGTTAGGAAAGGACATGCCTGAAAGACACGATATGTTCTCCTTCTCTGAGGGTCAAGAAGAACATCCAAGAGGAAAATTAAAAGCTGATGCTATGAGATTTTAAGACCAGTACACTAAGAAACTACTTTTATTATAAAAACAGTCAGCTGATCGAATGCACCTATTTCCACATCTGAATTCCATCAGCTGATTATTTGTATTTGCCTCGCTTTATGAGCTTCACATCACTTGTGCCTTGTACCGCAGAGTTTGCAATGTCACAAATAAATGGGGCCAATCTTCAGTCAGATGTGAATGTGTAATCTAACATTTTCAGTAAGAATAATGGAGAAAAGGAGTGCAAATACAAATACAATTTACTGAAATGTATATTTACGCCGGGGATCCGGAGTCGAGGCTGGTCCTCTTGCTGTAGTCCTGTGTCTTGGATCCTCTATCCTGAGTTCTGGATTAAGTCGTGGACTTCGGGTCGTGGCTGAACCTGCCTCTGCGGTCCTGCCTTGGGTCTCGTCATGCTGCTTCCCTGATGGCTTCCACAGGATTGTAGCTGACATCCTCGTGGATTCATCTTCTTATTACAGACACATGCATTTCCTAACACTCGGTCTATATGCTGTATAATGTATTATCTCTTCGATTTACACACGGCATCTATTGCACGTCCGTCCGTCCTTGGAGAGGGATCCCTCCTCTGTTGCTCTCCCTGAGGTTTCTCCCATTTTTTGCCCTTTAAAACTGTGGGTTTTCTCTGGAAGTTTTTCCTTGTACGATGTGAGGGTCTAAGGATAGAGGGTGTCGTTTTTCTCATACTGATATTCTGAACAATCTGTGCTGTTGTATTTGCTGTAAAGTGTCTCTACTGTAGGCTATTTTTATTATATGTACAGCACTTTGGCTCGACCAAAAATCGTTTATAAATGTGCTATATAAATAAAACTTGATTTTATTTGATTTTATTTGAAATGTGAACCAAAACTTAATCAAACATGTTTTAAATAAAAAGCACATATGGACAGAAGGTGTAAACCTATTAAATGTATAAGTAAACACATTTAGTCAAATTAAGTGACAGACTAGGCCTGTGCAGTTGGTATCAGCTTTGCCCAGCATGGGCTCCTCCATCAGGCCTGGTCCTCCTTGCAGAGGAAAGACCCTCAGTCCTCTCCGGGCCAAACAAACAGACAGGACGTCCATCACACGGAGGTTTCTCCCTGAAGTCTCTGCAGCTCTCTGGACACCACGCTGTCTCAATCCGTCCACACTGAATATGAGAGAGGGAAAATGAAAATAAAAAATGCTTTAGACAATAAGAAACATAAAGTTGACTGTTGAGTTGCTCAGTTTTTTTAGATTGTCAATACTATTACTGTATAACTAATATATCAGGTTAAGAGGCAAATTCAAATAAAAATTGGTCTTTAAATACATGTTGTCTTTTGAATTGTTTGTCCAAAGTCAAGGAACTAGAACTGGTACTTATTTTTAATGATACAGTCTGGTTATTATGCTGTTTGGAGGAGGCCTCACAGGTAAGAGCACTAACTAGCTACCAACACATGTACCTTAGCTTGACTTAAATGTATTAAACGTATAATTAAGTGATATCAAAATATAAATAACTATGTCTAATGTCATGCAAACATATTAATCTTTGCTTGATTCCAGTGTTGAATTTAGCACAATTGCATACAAACGGGATTTTAAGATTCTGAAGTATTATGCTAAAAACTCAATAACTTAGATTATTATTTATAGTTTTGCTTAATAGTTTCATGTCCGCTTACCTTAGAAACGTAAAATGCCACGGCAGTGTGCAGATGGGGAGCATGTTAGCTTAGCTTGGTAGCTTCAGCTAGCTCTGGAACTTTCAGCTCGGTGGCAGGAGGTCCCGCCTCTTTGCCCTTATTTGGAGCAGGCTTATTTGGAGTGGGCGGGAGTTGAACTCTGACGTCTGTGTCGAGCCGTTAGTGGCCGACTCCGCCTACTAAGGGCTTCTCGGCAACTCTGCAGAATCCTATGGGTGACGTCACGGACCCTACGTCCATTTATATACTGTATACAGTCTATGATCTGTATATGTCTGTATGTTACATTACATTACATTACATTGTATTTAGCTGATGCTTTTATCCAAAGCGACTTACAATAAGTGCATTCGACCAGGAAGATACAACCTTGAAGAAAACAGAATCATATAAGTACATCAGGTTTCATAGAGCCAAACATTTCAAGTGCTACTCAACTGGCTTTAGATAAGCCAGCCCTTTTTCAATCAGGAGAGACGTGATGTATGAAATACATGTTTATTATCGGGTCACATTATATAAATGAAACATAATGATGACAGTTTATAACAAGTGAATGAAATGGTGTTTGGCGATTAGGCCCAGGTTTTGTAGGATGTCATTCGGGAAGGGAAGAACCATTTCCGATGACCCCCCCCGGGTCTAGACACTGGTGGTGGTGATAAGTGGTTAGGTCCGGTTGGAAGGGAGAAGGTTGAGCTTGGCCCTGAGTTGGAAGCAGGAGGCGAAGGGGTGGAGGAGGGTTGCGCGTTGACACCCTGAAGACAGCTGATAGAAAAGGGGAGAGCATATATAGAGGGATTAACAGGTGCGATAATTAGGCTTGTGAATGGAGGGAAGTGATAGGTTAGCTGAGGAGTGGCGCTCCCCATCATTTAGTGAAGGGAGCGAGTATTGCCATGACGTACAATACGAAGTGATAGGTCTTCCTGCCTGAACTTGCGCTGAGCTTCATATTAGTATATAAGTGCTTTGTTAGTAATTCAATCGGACGAAGTGGAGTCTAAAGAGATGAGTTTTCAGTCTGCGCCGGAAGATGTGTAAGCTATCTGCTGTCCTGATTTCAATGGGGAGCTCATTCCACCATTTTGGAGCCAGGATAGCAAACCTACGAGTTTTTGCTGACGGGAACTTGGGTCCCCCTCGCAGTGCGGGTGCAGCAAGCTGTTTGGCTGATGCAGAGCGGAGTGCACGTGCTGGGGTGTACGGTTTAACCATGTCCTGGATGTAGGAAGGGCCAGATCCATTTGCAGCATGGTACGCAAGTACCAGTGTTATCACCCTGAAACATTTTGCAAATGTTCATTATGGACAATTTACAATGGATCACACCAGACGTGACGCCAAATCTGTCGGACCAATGGCTGCTTTCCAACATCCTATCCCCCTACTTCCAGGGACTTAGCTTTAACCACACCCACATTCAACATTCTCCTTCATCTTAATGAAGATTTCTAGGTTTTAAGTATAAAGAAGACTGAAGGAAAAAAGAAAAAGTTGCTAGATGTCGCACAAATCGACAAGTGTCAATGTTAGTCCCCCATGTACTCTTCATTAGCTGATTATGAGTTCTCCCATCGTGCTTATTGAATTGTTTCCTTTTTTTGCTGTCAACTCGTCGGAGCAGGAAGTTTTGAAGGTTACGGTTAGGGTTTGGACCAGGGCAACGACCATAAGGTATTTTGAACCCTAGAGACACGCCAAAAGGCTCATAATCATTAAATACAGAAATGCAGTTTAGTTGAACAATGAACAGGAGGTGAATGTTCATATCTTATTTCTTTCATTTGTAATTTGCTTGCTTAGTGAACAATGTGCACCATGCTGTGGCAAGTGGGGTACATTTACTGTCTCAACCTTGAACTACTGTATTATTAGCCGCTTTCACACCAAGTACTTTGCCGTACTAGTGCCGGCACTTAGTGCCCCAGGGCACTAAGTACCAATCACGTTCACACTGGAATAAGTTCCCTGAGGGAAGATTACGCAAATGAGCTGCTGACGTCACTTCGTCTTCTTTGGCTTTGGGTTTACTGGCAGGCCGCAAACAACTTCACGGCGTATACTGCCACCCGAGGTCCCCGGAGTTGGGGACTGGCTTCTACTTTTCAGAGTTTTACGGGACGTGGTTTGCAATTCGCCCAGCCAATTTGGTACTTACTTTTTTGGTACCACCTCATTACAGGCACTAAAAATGGGGGTAAAAGTTCCCGGCACTAAGTACTCTTTTTGTTGTGAACGCGTGTTACGCCCAGGTCTAGGGGAACCTAGGCGCAGCAAAAAATGTGCACTCTCCCCACTCCAAAGAACACAGACACCGAGTCAGAGAAAGCGTTTGGTACATTTATTTACCAAATATATACAAAAACAGGAGGAGCAAAACCAACAAAAAAGAAACAAACCTTACAAATCAAAATCTTACCTAACCGAGAAAATAAATATTCAGGCTTCTTACCTACACTACCTTAAACATGAGAAAACGATCGATCCAAAAGGGAAAAGAAAACAAAAGGGTTTGCACTCCTGAGAACATGAACTGTCTTGCAAAGACAGGTAAAGTGACACTGGCCCGCAGCCAGAGGAGAAGGACAAACAATACCAAAGTGACCTCACAACACCATAGAACAAAATATCAAAAAGCGCCGCGATGGGAGTAGGAGAAGTGGAGTCAGCGAGAGCGGCCGAGGAACTGCATGGCTGCCGCTTAATATGCTCCTGTCTCCTCAGGTGGACCAATCAGCATGCAGGAGGTAGCTAATGGGCACCACCTGCTTACACACACACACACCCACACCCACACACACAGACACAGGAGGAGGGAAAAATGTACACACAAGTGACCTAACGACCCAGGATCGTAACACCCCCCCAACTGAAAATCAGATACATGGTTTCAAAAAAAAAAATATATATATATATATATATATATATTAGGGGTGCGCCGAATGGGAAATTCTTGGCCGAAACCGAAAATAGGAAACAGTTGGCCGAAAACCGAATGCCGAAAGGCCGAAAATGATTAATAGAAATATATATATATATTATATATAATGTATACATTTTTTACCAATGTTGTTCAGCTACCTGATTATGGAAAAATAAATGATTATGGCAAAACTTAACTTAAATAATAACTATTATGGGTCCATAAAACATTTATTCAGCACTTTAGAATGCATACAGTACATTCATTCCAAGTCAAGTGCATTTTCTTTTCTCTGTAGGATAACTACAACAAAGTGCATTCAGAACAAAGCCAAGGTGCTTTAAAACTGCATAAACATTTAGGCCAGTAGGCCTACAACAAAATAGTGTAAATAAAGACTGTAACAGCCAGGCCTTCAACAACAACAAATGCACCTATAAGTGCATGCATACAAAAGTGCAAACTGGATAAATCCACATGAATGTAACTATTTACAAATGAAATTACAATTGAATTTCAAGAATCTGTAAATAAGGCTGTCTGTCCTCATAAGCAAAGTAGTAAACATTGTATAAAGATACATAAAGTGAAAACCGGATACAAAATCCACAATCAATTACAAATTAAATTACAATTTCAAGAATCTGCAAATAAGGTGGTCTGTCCTCATGAGCAATGTAAACAACATTGCATCATTTAGATACCGAAAGTACAATATATTGAACACTGTGCTGCTGTCATTTCCCCCTAATGATAACCTGAGATGGTGAATTATAACTCACAATGAAAATTGTTCAGGAAAGTGGGTATAGAGTAGACATGTAGAACTAGATAAGCTTATGATAAGCCAGCCTTGTCTACTTATTAAGGAAAAGTGGGAGGTTCTTTTTAATGAACATTAGCTTCTCTGCTTTATCAGCCATAAGTCTGTTCCTCTTCTCATCAAGCACATGAGAAGCAGCGCTGAACAGTCTCTCGCTGTCAGTGCTTGTGATTTGATCTTACTCCGCATATTTGTCCGGGTGTTTTGATTTCAAGTGGTGGAGTAATCCCGAAGTGGTGAAAGTCTTTGCAGTTACACCCCCTCGAGAAATGTCAGCTGAACACGTTTTACAAATCGTAATCCGCTACTCTTTTTCTGATATTTTTAAATATCTCCAAGCGGCAGACATGTTGGCTGTGAGCCAGCCGCGAGCATGGTCGCGCGCCGTGCTTGTCGCCGCGTTTTGATTACGTCATCACAACAACACGTTAGCTTACCAACGTAACCCTGTTCTCTGACATTCGGTGATATTTTTTCGGTGCTAGAACCCTTTCGGCCAAAAGCCAAAAGGGCCTTTTTAACCATTTTCGGCCAATAATTTTCGGCGGCCGAATATTCGGTGTATCCCTAATATATATATATATATTCTAAAGACGGACTCTTTAAGGATTAACGGACTCATAAAGACTCTAAAGGACTCCAACGGACTCGAAGGACCCTAACGGACTCTGAAGGACTCTGAAGGACTGTGAAGGACTCCGAAGGACTGTGAAGGACGCTGGAGGCATGGTGGCCTTAACGCCTCATCAATTGCGCTATCCTCCACGTTCGTTGCAACGTTTCTTAAGGAGCGCGGCTTGGTTTGGATACAACCCATAGGGGACGCTGTTTCTCTACCCGTCTTTTGCTCCTTCCTTTTTAGACAAGGACAGGTGATGATGAGGTGTCCTTGCTCACGGCAGTAATAGCACTCCCTGTTCTCAGCTGTTTTGGCATTACCAAGGGGAGGAGATTTTACCCTTCCGTCACCTGCCCCAGGATCACGGTGAACTGGAAGATAAAAAACATTTCTATGAGTTATTACAAATTCATCTGCCAGTACCGCGGCAGCAGCAAGCGACGCAACTTTCTGCTCATTCAGAGAGGTGACAATTTGATCCGACAGCTGATTTTTAAATTCTTCCAAAAGAATGAGCTCACGCATGTCCTCTATGGATGTGACTTTGCTGGCTTGACACCACCTATCAAAAAGGCCACCTTTCCCCCTCGCAAACTCTACATAGGTCTTGTTGACATTTTTCTTATCGTTCCTAAATTTTGGTCTGTATGCCTCTGGCACCAATTCATACGCTCAAAGGACCGTGGCTTTCACAACATCATAATCGAGGCTCTCCTCAATAGTCAGGGCATTACAGACTTCCTGAGCTTTACCCACCCATTTGAAAAGTAACAACAGAGGCCACACTCTCTTTGGCCACTGCAGCATAATAGCGATGCGTTCAAAAGCATTAAAGTACGTATCCACCCCTGACTCCCTGAAAGGTTGGACTAATGCTATGTGCCTACTCACATCAAAACTGTCATGGGGATTTGTGTGTGATCTATGGGTAGGTGTTGGACTGGATGGTAGAGCGACTCCCCGCTCTATCTCCAGAACTTTTACCCTTAGATGCATGGCTTCCACCTCCAACTCCTTGTGTCTGAGCTCTACCTCCCTGATGCTCAGAGTCAGCTGTAGCTCGTCTACAGACATCCCAGCTCGAGAAGGCAGGCCTTGGAGTGGGGCGGACAAACCTGCAAGATCAACCATTTCATGTTTTTCCTCAAATACACCCTTCCCGATTAGTTCTGCACACAAGAGGTCTTTTAACTCTTGTTTTTTTGTTTTTGTAGGCACAAACACATCATAAAACTGTGCAATTAACACTAAATCTGCTACTGTGCAGTCATCAAGTCTCTCAATGGAAGGGTCCGTAGTAAACAATTCCAATTGACTCTCCATTGTGAATTCCAAACAGAAAACTCTCAACCAGAGACCCAGAATGTATGAGAAGAGGAAATAGCATGCTTACCCAACACGATCAAAAGAACGGAAAGACCGGATGGACAAGCACCCAATTGATGTTACACCCAGGTCTAGGTGAACCTAGGCGCAGCACAAAATTTGCACTCTCCCCACTCTTCCCACTCCCAAGAACACGGACACCGAGTCAGAGAAAGCGTTTGGTAAATTTATTTACCAAATATATACAAAAACAGGAGTAGCAAAACCAACAAAAAAGATTTATCCTTACAAATCAAAATCTTACCTAACCGAGAAAATAAATATACAGGCTTCTTACCTACACTACCTTAAACATGAGAAAACGATCGATCCAAAATGGAAAAGAAAACAAAAGGGTTTGCACTCCTGAGAACATAAACTGTCTTGCAAAGAAAGGTAAAGTGACACTGGCCCGCAGCCAGAGGAGAAGGACAAACGATACCAAAGTGCGCTCACAACACCATAGAACAAAATATCAAAAAGCGCCGCGATGGGAGTAGGAGAAGTGGAGTCAGCGAGAGCGGCCGAGGAACTGCACGGCTGCCGCTTAATATGCTCCTGTCTCCTCAGGTGGACCAATCAGCATGCAGGAGGTAGCTAATCAGCTAATGGGCATCACCTACTTGCTCACACACACACACACAACACACACACACACACACACACACACACACACACACACACACACACACACACACACACACACTAGGGGTTTCACAACTACCAATATTTACTAGTCGACTAGTTTTTCAAAATAGTAGTCGACTAGTCGTTACGTCATAATAGAGACACACAAAGAGAGGTTTACAACTGTATTTTCTATTGGAACTCTACAGTAACATTAAACACTGCATTTTAATTTGTGTTACATGGCTGAGTAAATAACAAACACTGGACTCACCAAAATCGACAGCAAAAAACTCTTGTTTACATAAATGCCACGTAAATCCAGTGCGCAACAGCGCATTGCGCAACACTTTATTCGCTGTCCTCCACGATAACGTCCACCTTTCCATATGTTTGGTTTGAACACCAACGCATCGACATGTGAGGGAAGGAGGCTTGACCGCTTTCGGGTGACAGTGTTGCGTGCCAGGGAAAAAACCCTCTCACTCGGGGTGCTTGTGGCTGGAATAGCCAGGTAGCTCCTCGAAAGCGGGGGAAGCGGTGCACGTTTTCTGCCCACCACTCCAGTGGATTATCCATTGTGGGGATATGCGGTGTCCGCTGGCAGTAATCCCGTAGCTCATCATCCGCATCACTGTTGACCCGTGTTTTCTTGCTGTTCGTTTGCCTCTGTTCAGTGCTGACGCCGGTCCGTTGCTCACTGGTGCTAGCATTACTGCTAGTGCTAGCTGTCGGGAGCGGGTGTTTCATCTTCAGATGGTTGCGCATAGCAGATGCATTTGTATTGTACTTCAGTACAGCTGTACACAACTGACACTTCACTGTGGAGTTGGTTACATCTTCGTTGAAGTACTGCCATACATAAGAATGTCGGACGTGTTTTGTAGCATTTTGCAGCACCTCGTTTACCTCCATTTTTTTCCACGACTAGTCGACTAGGGCCTACAGCGCCGACTAGTGGTAAAGGTAGTCGACTAGTCGACTAGTCGATTAGTTGGTGAAACCCCTAACACACACACACACACACACACACACACACACACACACACACACACACACACACACACACACACACACACACACACACACACACACACACACACACACACACACACTCACACACTCACACACACACACAGGAGGAGGGAAAAATGTACACACAAATGACCTAACGACCCAGGATCGTAACACGCGACATAAGGGCTACTAACGGAACTAAATGGGAAAAGTACGGTGGAAAAGTACTCCGGTGTGAACGCGC
This sequence comes from Notothenia rossii, assembly GCF_949606895.1. Classification (NCBI taxonomy): domain Eukaryota; kingdom Metazoa; phylum Chordata; class Actinopteri; order Perciformes; family Nototheniidae; genus Notothenia; species Notothenia rossii. The sequence goes on along the minus strand of NC_136903.1, from coordinate 29,470,122 downwards.
CTATAGTGTGGAGACCAATTTTCTAAAGCAACTAAATCAGTCCTTAGTTAACAATTAAATGTTTGGAGCATTTTCCTAAAGTGCAATCACGGAATGCTGCAACTAAAAAGCAGGTGTCGGCAGAACCCCCAACAGGACAGGACAGGGGCGGACTGGGACTAAAATTCAGCCCTGGAAACTGACCCAGTCCGGCCACATGAAATGTCAAATGTTAGAAATCCGCTGTTTATTATTTAAAGTTTTACGTCCGATTCGCTCCTTTTTTCCTCTCTGTACACAGCTCCAGTTTGGGCATTGGCCTGTCATCAGATTTCATTTTTAGTTGCTGCTGTGTAGCGGAAGTTTAGTAAAATAATTTTTGATGAAATACTCCAAATCTCCACCCTCCATAATTGCACTTGCTTCAGTTGCTTGCTACTTTTTAAGGGTGGTGATGACAGTTACAGTACGAACTGAAGTTGATGTGATTTGATTGGATTGTGAGGCATGACGTGAGCCTCATCTGATTGGTCAATCCCTCAATGAAGTCTTCTTTCCCCGCTGATTCTGCCAAGCCCGTTCCCTTGGCTGTGGTTTCGCGAGATAGTAAGTAGGGACAGTGGGAATCTCGTTCATCCATTTCATGCGCGTCACTAATTAGATGACAAGGCATTTGGCTACCTTAAGAGAGTCATAGTTATTCAAGCCAATTTCGGCTAGCCTCCTCTCGCAACAGAGAGTGCAATCTACTGATCACCATAACATCTAGAGGGGCGCTGTTTCACTCTTTGTAAAATACTCAAAGAGAATGGGGGAGAGATGGGCCGGCAGAATAATTACCGAATCTAAACTAAGTGTATTTATTTATTTATTAAAATTATAACTACAATCCAAAAAAACAAGGGAAGCCTTGCTTCCCTTGGCCTCCAGGAGAAAACGCCACTGAGTTCAAGGGATAATTCTCACCCACCTCTTGCTCTTGCCCTGCACTTGTATGTGCCAGTTGAGCTGGTTCTTCCACCAGCTCAACTCCGTCCCTCATCATGAACGTAGGAGGCTGGCTGTATATCTGAACTTGCGCCCTCATCATTCTCTTCATCATCTTGCACTTGATCTAAACTGCTGCTGATAGTGCTTGTAGCAGCGCTGCTCCCTTCTCTTCGTGTGTGATTATTTGACAGATAAGAACCACACAACTGCATTAACGGCCGCTGTCACGCTCTGTCGGCCGTCAGCGGAACTTAAATGGTGAAGTTAAACCATTTTTTTTTTTAAAGGGCCGGCCGGCCGTCAACGGCCCTTGACGACCGGCCGTTCTGTGGTTCTCCAGATTCTACAGATGGCCAGTCCGCCCCTGGGACAGGATATGGTGTTGACAGGAAACCCGGCGGAGCACGTGTCTGCGGGACCACCAACAGGACAGGATCTGGTGTTGGCAGGAAATCCGGCGGAGCAGGTGTCGGCAGGACCTCCAACAGGACAGGATATGGTATTGGCAGGAAACCCGGCGAAGCAGGTGTCGGTTGAACCCCCAACAGGACAGGATCAGGTGTTGGCAGGAAATCCGGTGGAACCCCCAACGAAACAGGACATGGAGTTGACAGGACCCTCAGCGGAACCCCCAACGACACTGAACGTGGAGTTGGCAGGACCCTCAGCGGAACCCCCAACGCCACAGGACATGGAGTTGGCAGGACCCCCGACGAAACAGGTGTCGGCTCGACCTCCAACGGCACAGGACATAGGGTTGGAAGGACCCCCGGCGAGACAGGTGTTGACTGATCCTCCAACGGCACAAGACATAGTGTTGGCAGGACCCTTGGCAGAACAGTAGTCGGCGGGACCCCCAACGAAGCAGGACATGGGGTTGGCAGGACCCCCGGCAGAATAGTAGTCGGCGGGACCCCCAACGGGACAGGACATGGAGTTGGCAGGAGAGGTAGAAACATAAGGGCAACAGGTGAACAAAATTAGACAATCAGACACAGGAGGAAAAACACAGGAAGGAAGACAAGAGACAGGGAGAACAGAATTACAAAACAGCATCCATAACAAGACAGACAACACTAAAAAACGTGACATAACATTAGGATCGTGACAATCATCTTAAAATGCAAACTTTTTAACAGTCCTCTTAAACAACCTCTTCATTTGAAAACAAATATTGGCTTCATCAGGTTTGTGCCTGCAGCTTTGAATAGTTTTATCTCTGTATATTTTATGTAATATTGTTTACCCTTTCAATGCTGCAAAGTGAAGTTCACATGACTGTTCCAGCTTTTACTAAATGATACATTCCTCGAAGGAATATTGTAAGAGGAATAGATTATCATTACATTCACGTTTAGAGTGTTTGAATCACCCAAATAGAAAGAAGGTGCACTCTAATAAAAATGGCAGGAAGCCTCTGACGTGAACTGCATTATAACACGTACATATGCAAATTGAAGTCTTTCACATATTGCTCAAATTGCAATTGTTTTCCCCTCTTTGTAGACAACTGTTGCTATGTGATAGCTGCAGTCTTTGTGGGGGGAGCCCCTGCTGACAGACATCTGCTAGGTGACATTGGTTACCCATCACAAATATGGCTGATTATCTCTTACATTCTGCCCAATACACATGCAGTGATTATTTTAGTTTTGTATGTAAAAAGCCAATGTGATGTTCCTGAACACATACAACTCCAGGATATGATGGTGGAAAATGCCCATGTGACGGGAGGTGACTTGTGGGTTTTTCCACTCCGACCTCAACTAACCTTCTACATTTTCTAAGGGCATGGCTGTCCTGTCTTTATTGTAATTTCTGGACATTACTGAAATGCTAATGTCTATCATTCCTCCATTAGCCTTATCACAAACTTCGTCTCTTACCAAAGGATTATTAGCTGATTCCTCACAGGGCACAGAACAAACACATATAAAACTTTCAGGTAATATTATAAATTGTATTTTTTTATGCCATAGTTCTTTCAACAACAAATATTTAAAGCTTGTGGTTGAAAACAAGTTGATACCTGCTGTAGGTCAACCCAATGCTAAAAACACTTCCTTTCGTAAGCAAGAAAATGTAAGACGTTATTCACGGGCAGTATCAGACCGGTCAACTGCCATCTGCTTTTTACATTTCAATGAAGATAGTTTAGGCTTTGGGTCGCCCATGTCTCTATTTTCTGTCAACTTCAACTGTTTGGTTCCTGAGCTGTCAGTATTGAACCCTTTCATACAATATAGTGCAACAGCTCTATACTTTAAAGAGACCAAATCGTGTTAAAAGTATATTTTTTCAAGTTGGATTGAAATTATCTTCTTGTGGAGATTCTGCAACTCATAGATTAGAATATAAACTTAATTTTGAAGGAGAACCACCCTGGACCATTGTTTGATATACCTTATATACTGTTTTTATTCAAATATTTTTAAACAAATTGTGTATGTTATATTTCACACTTCTATGTAGTTTGTGCCTGTTGGAGGGCCACTTAAAGAGGAAAAATGTGTCCCATTCTATCTAAATGAATCAGATGACGCAACAGCGCATTCCGAGATTGTCACGGTCAGTTTTTGTTTGGATGCTACCTCGTGCTATGTGTTGACTTTATGTCATGTTTTTTTTCTGTCATCAGCTTTTTTAAATAAAGTTCGCCTTTTGTTCCTTGACTTTTTTATATTGCATTTGGGTCCTACCTTTTCCCGAATCCTGACAGAGATAATCATGGATTTGTGTTAAAACTCGTGATTTGTTTGCTTTGGGGTTTTGGTTTATTTTAAACAAACAAGTCTTGGCTTTGAGAAAATGAAACCTTTATCACCATATTCAGATGATAAGTACAATGGCTTTCAGAATATTAAAATATTATCGCCAAATTCATGGATGGATTATATCTCCACGCCGCTCTGGGAGGCCTTTGGAGTTCCCCAGTAAGAACTGGGTGATGTCACGGAAAAGGAAGTTTGGGGCCCTATGATGGATCTGCTGATTGTTGATCCTTTTGTGAGGGATAGTCTGCTGACAAGCTTTTTCAGACAAAGATTTCTGAATCATAGCAAATCCAATGGTCGTCCTAAGGGAGATCAAAGGGGTTTTGTGTCCCCAAAATATTAAGCCCTTATCCCCTCTTGGCAAAAAAATGGTCTGCAAATTCAAGACCTTTTTGTCAAAGTCTGCTGCGGCAGAGGCTTGATGAGGAGAAGTGGGAGCAAATAAGGAGGCGGGGGTGAGGAGGAGGAAAGGAGCAAGGGAAAAAGTTGAAAGAGAAAAGAGGCATGGGATACGGACAGAAGAGTTGTGTGTGTGTGTGTGTGTGTGTGTGTGTGTGTGTGTGTGTGTGTGTGTGTGTGTGTGTGTGTGTGTGTGTGTGTGTGTGTGTGTGTGTGTGTGTGTGTGTGTGTGTGTGTGTGTGTGCGTGCGTGCGTGCGTGCGTGCGTGCGTGCGTGCGTGCGTGCGTGCGTGCGTGCGTGCGTGCGTGCGTGCGTGCGTGCGTGTGTGTGTGGTGTCCATGGTAGCAGTGGACACACACTGAGGAGGGAGATTGGAGAAGGACAGCAGAGAGCACACACCCACTCCTCAGAGCGAGGGATTGAAGCAGTGAGAATGAGGGGGGTGATGAAGAAGTAGAGAGATAACGCTGAAAATGAGACAAAAGTGAGAAAGGTGTGTGTGCCTAGCAGGCAACCAAACTATCACCCATCCTTTTACACACTTACACACACTCACGATCAATCGCCACTTAGTAGAACATAACCCTCTTGCTGTGTTTTTGAAGTCTGATTACCAGTTGGGCAGAGATGTAAAACTGCTCTATTTATCCGTCTGTGTCTATTTACCTATCTGTCTGTCGTACTCACAAACACACGCTTACACATTTCTTCACCAGTAGGAAGGCTGTTGATGGATTTTTAGAGCTTTTCAGATCTCAGCATGACGTCCACTGGAAATAAATGAATGAGCTGCTGAAAACATTAGAAGCAAGTTTTCACATCTCAGTAAGTCTTGCTCCATGATAATTATCTAAGTGCCATTTAAGGAAAGGTCTTTATTCAGAATGGGTTTCAATTCAGTGGGAACTGTGTGTCTCTTACTAGTGTCTCCAGAGGTGGTTTCACCATGAATTCAACTCTCTAATGAGAAAATAGTTTTAGATTAAATTCCACAAGGTAATAAAATATAATGCTGATTCAAAGCATTTGGGAACATTTGAATGAGTTCATTTTTACCTCACTTTCATTGGGCAACAACCTATGAACCTCATGGAACAGACGTTAGCTGTTGATCCACTAACTAACTATTTGTGCTGATGCTTAGTTAGCTAGCTTGCTTTTCTTTTTGACCAGTGATTGTCCATCAAAACAGGCCATCCAGCCTAATTTCCATTCCAAATATATTTAAAACTTTCTGCCATCCAGCCAGCCTTAGAGGGTGCCATTGGGTTAGATGCAGGGTTTTTAGCTGGGATCAGTGGCAAACTCCGGCATTTTGAGGGGCAAAAAAGAGGTGGAAAAAAAGGTCACCAGCTGCATGCGGTGACACCAGAACGCACACAGTTCTCAAGTATGTAGAGCATCTTATTGTTGCAATGATTTTTCTTAATTTTAAGGCCACACTAGAGGGCAATTTTGCTACTTGGCACTGCGAGCCAGAACATCTTTATCAAGATTCAGTTAGCAGCCTTAGACTGAAAGTCCGGAGGGTGCACTTAAACAAAACTATGAGTTGTTTTTCTTTCTTTCAGGTTAGATTTAATCCAATTAATTGTCAAGCCCTTTTTACAGTTATCTCTTGGTTGTGTCAGTGGATGGATGGATGGATAGATAGATAGATAGAGTTTTACTTCTTAGAGACCTTGTCATCTACTGCAGGACAGAAAAACATGAGCAAAAAAGTACGGAGGAGGAGAGATAGAGGGAGGTAGGAATAGAGAGGAGGCGTAGGAAGACGTGTTCATTTGTCTGTGTGTGTGTGTGTGTGTGTGTGTGTGTGTGTGTGTGTGTGTGTGTGTGTGTGTGTGTGTGTGTGTGTGAGTGTGTGTGTGTGCGCTTGAGTGTGCTTGAGTGTGAGTGTGTTTGTCTCCTATTCAGTCGTGCTGGCCTTGTGCTTCTCTTATGTTAGCTGAAGGTTGAGCCTTGGGCTCCAATGAAAAGAACCCATTGGCAAGCAGTGTGCACTCTGTTCCTCTGTGTGTTGTAGAGAGAGCACACACACACACACACACACACAGGCACACACACACACACACACACACACACACACACACACACACACACACACACACACACACACACACACACACACACAGCCTTGGGCACCTAGGATCCACACACATTGAAGACATATTCCGCATTTGTTCCTTCCGAAAAGCTCTATAGAAAAGTAATAAAGACAGGAAAGCTCTGACAGCCAATTCAGCCATTTCTCCTCCTGATTTCTTCTCCTTTTTTCTCTCTGTCTCACCTGTAGTGCCTCGCTGTCTTTGACGATCATTCTGCCTGTCTCTGCTGTCTTAGGTGTTTGCAACATTTTATTTTCTCAATTTTTCTTTATATTTCTCCTTGTCTTTTTGACTTGCAAAACCATTTACAGACTTAAGAAATGAGGGGACACCTGGGGAAATGTGCTTGTTTTACATACTTTTTAAATGTTTCCTCACATCTCTTCTCTTGTGTATATCTTAGTTTTTATGTTCCCCTTTTAGGTGGCGTCTCTCTCTATATTTCCCCTATTCCTCCCTCCGCCTGTCACTGTCTCCTCTCTCAGGCTCATGCTGAGTTTGCATCCAGCCCTCCGTGCCTCTCTCCCCCTCTCGGCCTGTTTTTCTCTCCTTTCTTCGATCTGTTTATTCTCTGCTTGTTTTTCTGGCCTCCATAGCTCTCTCCCTCCCTAGTCTTACCCTAACACCATCCCCTCTCCTCCTCCTCCTCCTCCTGCTCCTCCTCCTCCTCATTCACTTTCTCAACACTCTCTTCATCCCTTTTTCATCTAAATCATTGAGCCTGTCTTTCTATTTCTTTGTATTTATCCTTCCCCCCTTCCCCACCTGGGCAGCAGTAGCCTATACCCTTCTCTCCCACTGTTCTTTTTCAAAAATTCCCAAAAAATCTTGTGTTTCTCTTCCTCCTGCTGTCATAATTTTTATTTTGTATAACGTAAAGAGCAAAAGGAAAGTGATATGATTTGGACACGCGTCAGAGCAGCCTGTCCTCCTACAAAAAACGACCATATAGGCCGATTGTTCATGCCCTTATTACGACCCAGAGACACGTTTTAAAGTGTATGTTGTTTCTTACACGGTTGTGTAAGAAACAACATGCTCCCGGCCCTTTCATTGCAAACGCTCCGGAGGGACGTTTATTAACAAATAACCCTCTCTGGAAAATCCTAAATTGTGGAATACTTTAGCCATTAAAATGCTTTTTGATTCGAATTCTGGCGAGAAGTGTATATTGTACCCTTAGAATCTACGTCCAGTCGATGTGTAGGATCTATAGTTTGATAGATATTACGAATATTATTTGAGGTCTCGCCAGGATAACGTGTGCAGCTTCCATGTAAAGTTAGCGTGGGTGAAAACTGCTTTTCCGCTCCAGAAGTTTTCATAATAAAACCGGATATACTCCCCTCACTGTCAAATGATTACACAGGGATATCTGCAGTAGCCTACTCATCCACTAAAAAACATCAGTTTATCCTTGTTAATTACACAATATTGATTGGTTTAAATTGTGCACAATGCTTTTGTGTTTTTAACCTTCGATTCAGAGAAACTGAGGTTACCTACTGTAAACCCAGCTTCTATGAGTAAATGGCGCAGCCCTCTAAGGCTATCGCTATTGGGTAATCCCCCTGCGCCCCCGCGCAGCACTGAAACACTTGTAGTCCACGCCCACCCGCAAGGTGGGCCCCACCCTCGGGCCTCCTTCCGGTATAAATAGGAAGGTGGCCCGGCAATCTGCTCCCATACAACATAACTTTTCTTCAGCTATTCGTAGAGCCGGTGGGGCCCCGCACTTAGAGGGCTGCGCCATTTACAGAAGCTGGGGTTACAGTAGGTAACCTCAGTTCTATTTCGTATATGGCTTCGCCCTCTAAGGCTATCGCTATTGGGTTAAGGGCGAAGCATGATGTAGTCTGCGCCCCACTGGGTCCGCCCGGCACTAGAAGCACAGACATACCTGCTCAATAACACCCCCCTGCCTGATGTGCCATGCGTAATTGCTCATCACCGTACCTGGAACATAGCAAAACATGCCTATCTTCCCGACGGGGTGAAGGCTGGGAACAATACATACCGGCCGCTGTGAGAAAGTAGAGACGAAAGTCCCACCTCGTCCTGCGATCGTAGTGGGGGAACAGCAGCTCTCTGCGTGCAGACAGGCAGGAGAGCACACAGATGGATCCCTGACGTCACTCACTCTGACCAGGCACTCCGTACAAAGTGTGTTAGAGGAAAAAGGAACATCCCTCCTATAAGAGGGGAAATGGGCCGCTCTCCGCGTGCCAAAAGGCAGGAGAGAGGCGCACAGCTGGCTCCCTGACGTCACTCACCCCGACAGGACACCCAGTACAGGGTGTGTCAGAGAGGAATGGGAGACATCCCTCAAATAAAAATGAATAAATGAAAAGGGGGAAGACCAAGATGCAGCAGTGCAAATATCTTCCACTGACATTCCTCCGTGCAAAGCCGTGGAGGAGGAAATTCCTCTGGTTCCTTGATGTTCTCCGGGGGCTCCACCCCAGAGGAGACATATGCCTGTGACACAGCCTCACACAGCCAGTGTGACAGCCGTTGTGCAGACAGAGGTTGCCCGATCGAGCTCTCTCTATAGTGCACGAACAGGCGCTGAGAACGGCGCCAGGCCGCCGTGCGCGTCACATAGCAAGACAGCGCGCGCACCGGACAGAGGAGATTTAGAAAAATAGCGGGGGTAAAAACCGCGCAAGACACTGTTCCTGGGATGACAGGAGTGTTTCTTGTATCCCATGGAACTGCTGGGGGGAGAGGCTTCTCTGTGAAGTGCCGTAATGGTCTTCATGGTGACGAGCCAAGCCATCGCCGCCGCTGCCCGTGAGGCAAAAGGGCTGCGAGGGAGTTTCCACACGCTGCCTTTCACTCCGTCTCTCCTCATGAGGCGCGTACACGCCCAGGGGATGAGAGGTGTGTGCATGCTGTCCACACGAGGCGTTATAACGGTGCTCGTGGTTATTATGACCGCGTGTATGGAGGCATATCTGGGACAGAGGAATGCCGCGAGTTCTGCAGTTTATAAACCAATAGGTTAAAACAGCAGGCTTCTGCAGCGAATGAACCACCTCTGGAGTGTTCCCCTGTTGGAAGAGACTCAGGGGGATCATCACGTGACCAGCTGACGCCAACGCCGAGCAGCTGCGTCAAGGAGAGGGCTGTGTGGGTTGTGACACGCCGGAGGAGAGCTGTCAGTTCTTCCCCTCGCTGCCGCGAGAGTCGCGCTCTCATGCTGGCTGAGTTTAACTCCACTCCCAGATAAACGATTGTCTGAGAGGGAAGAGGACAGCTCTTCTTCCAATTTATTATGAAACCCAGGCTTTGACAGATGCGATACGAGATGTACCGTCTGTAAAGCGACTTCCTCCCTGGGGCGAGCCAGCAAATAGCAGGTCGTCTAGAGGAAAACCACACTCTCATCCCTCCTCTGTGTAGTGGCTCCAGCCTACTCTACACAAATGCGAGGAGCCAGGAAATATCCGAACGGCAGACGATTGTCTGGTCTGATATTCCCTGAATGGAAAACGCAGGAATTTCCTGTGTTTCGGGATGATGGGTACGTGGAAGTATGCATCCTTCAGGTGGAAGTGAACCAGTCGTCCTGGTGAAAACATTCCAGCACCTGTTTGATCGTCAGCATGTGGAATACTGACAGATCGAGGATGTCTCATTCCCCCAGTCTTTTTCGGGATTAGAAAAATAACGGGAGTGAAAACCCCTGATTTTCCTCCCTTTGAGGAACCCTGGAAATATCCTCTTTCAACAGGAGTTCCAGCAGCTCGGATTGGAGCGCAAGACATAGCTTCTGGGAGGACAGGAGTGTTTCCTGTATCCCATTGAACTGTGGGGGTGGGGGAGAGGCGAACTACAGGACGTATCATCTGCTGATCAGCCTGCTCATCCATCTGTCCATCAGACACACGCGCTGCCACTCTGAGAAACACTCTAAGAGCGGGCGCACATGCTCGAGATGTTCTGTGGTCGTCATGGCAACGAGCCCCGCCAGGGAGTCTCCACATGCTGCGTTTCACTCCGGCTCTCATCATGAGGCGTGTACACGCTCAGGGGATGAATGGAGGTGTGTGCAGTGCTGTCCACACGAGGCGTTATAACAGCGCTCATGGGTTTATTATGACCGTGTATAGGAGGCGTATCTCGGACAGAGGAATGCCGCGAGCTCTGCAGGTTATTAACCGAGGTTAAAACCGGCAGGCTTCTGCAGCGAGCCCTGCTGTCTACTTAATCAACAGATTAGTGGCAGCCGGCTTAATTAGCGAGCTCTGCAGGTTATTAACCGATAGGTTAAAACCAGCAGGCTTCTTGCAGCGAGACCTGGCGCCGTGGCGCTGCGGGCGCTGCCGCTGTGGGCACTCAGCCTGGAATAGTGCTCATTCCCCCGTTCTGGCTTCTCTGTGATGCCATTGCCCTCGCCGCCACTGTGAGGCGAAAGGGCTGCGAGGAAGCCTCCACACGCTGCGTTTCACTCCGACTCTCATCATGAGGCGCGTACACGCTCAGGGGATGGATGGAGGTGTGTGCAGTGCTGCCCACATGAGGCGTTATAACGGCGCTCATGGGTTTATTAAGGCCGTGTGTACGAGGCGTATTTCGGACAGAGGAATGCCGCGAGCTCTGCAGGTTATTAACCGAGGTTAAAACGGGCCGGCTTCTGCAGCGAGCCCTGCTGGTAATCAACAGATTAGTGGCAGCCGGCTTAATTAGCGAGCTCTGCAGTTAATTAACCGATAGGTTAAAACCAGCAGGCTTCTGCAGCGAACCCTGGCGCCGTGGCGCTGCGGGCGATTCCGCTGGGGGCACTCCGCCTGGAATACTGCTCATTCCCCCGTTCTGGCTTCTCTGTGATGTACTGTAATGGTCGTCATGGTGACGAGCCACGCCATTGCCCTCGCCGCCGCTGCCCGTGAGGCGAAAGGGCTGCGAGGAAACCTCCACACGCTGCGTTTCACTCCGGCTGTCATCATGAAGCGTGTACACGCTCAGGGGATGAGTGGAGGTGTATGCAGTGCTGTCCCCATGAGGCGTTATACCGGCGCTCATGGGTTATTATGACCGTATGTAGGAGGCGTATCTCGGACAGGGGAATGCCGCGAGCTCTGCAGTTTTTTAACCGATAGGTTAAAACCAGCAGGCTTATTAACCGATAGGTTAAAACCAGCAGGCTTCTGCAGGGAGCCCTGCTGCCTACTTAATCAACAGATTAGTGGCAGCCGGCTTAATTACCGGCTCCGCTTCCTCGGAGGCTCTCGCGGAGCCGACCAGGAGCGGGGGAGCCTCACTCCCATTTGACTCGCCGCCGGGAGACCCTGTCTCTGGGGTGGCGGGGGAGCGGAGACGTGGGAAGGAGCCCCTGCAGCCGCCGGGGCGGTTGCTGTGGGCGTCTCTCCGCTTGCGGCCTCCTGTGGCCGGCGTGGACGCCGCGGCTGCTGCGGGCGTTGGTGCCGCTGTGGCAGCTCAGCCGACTGGAGCCAGCTGTACATGCTGGCGAATGCCGTCCACCTGTTCCGCGGCCGTCTTCATGAACTGGGGTCCGAACAGCCCGTCCGGGCTGATTGGAGCGTCCAGTAGCACTTTTCTGGCCGTCTCCGTAACAGACGCCGCCGCGCTGTGGTGACGGAGAGGGGGAAAGCATGTTCGGCAGCCAAGCTGGCACCCTGCTCCGACTCTGTCTCCCCCGTCCGGGGGAGAGGAGGGAGGGGAGAACCGAACGGTGAACCGTGGAGGGAGGCGGGGCAGGAGTTGCTTCGGACTCCTGCCCGGCACTCCTTACGAGCCCGCGGACGGGGCCTCGTGTCCCTGGACGGGCCAATCGTCCTCTTCGGCCACAGCAGCAAGAGTGTCCGCTCTCCGCTTCCTGTCGCCCGAGGGGAGACGAGCGCAGTGCATGCTACCTGCTGGTTTAGAGCCGCGTACGCGTGCTCTGACCCCCGGCAGGATTCGCATACTGCTTTTATCTCTGCAGCTCATAACTCATTATGAACCCAGAGCCACATGAGGGACAACCACGGACGCAGTTGTTGCTCATGGTGATTCTCAATTGCTGTGCTTCAGTAACTGTGCTGGTTTGCTGAAAAAAAGAGGGAGCAGATTGCCGGGCCACCTTCCTATTTATACCGGAAGGAGGCCCGAGGGTGGGGCCCACCTTGCGGGTGGGCGTGGACTACAAGTGTTTCAGTGCTGCGCCGGGGCGCAGGGGGATTACCCAATAGCGATAGCCTTAGAGGGCGAAGCCATATACGAAATAGAACAAGTAGTTTTTTCGGAGTTCAGACACTAAAGTTTCCGAAGACACTACACTACCCAGAATCCCCAGCTATCGTTTGGGACTACAACATCCGCCTTGCTTTACAAACCCCGTGATTAGTCATCAAGCCCTGTGATTGGAAGTTGGAGTGGCAGTGCGACAAGGTTACGCTGAGCGTCACAGCTCTATGGAATGGAATGGAACCATGGCAGACTTTCCAAAACTGGAATTGGACGGGTCCAGCCCCCGGCTCCAGCCCCCCCCCCCCCCCCTCCAGAACTACACATGCTGGCTATTGTGTGTTTCGCATCATGTTCTACACTGTAAACAATTACCAGCATTTCACAACATTTAACAGTATTATTTTACAGTCACATATTGTAATCAAGATCCCCTGTAATATCCCAACAAATACATGTAAAAATGACTGTATCCTTGGATTTCACAGCATTTAACTAGTATTTCACAATAAAATACTGCAATCAAAATCCTCTGTAATATCACATCAAATGTTGTAATATCACAACAACATTGTAAAAATTGCAAGGATTTCACAGCATTTAAGAGTATCATATTACAGAGAAATATTGTAATCAAAAGCCCCTGTAATATCACAACAAAATATCTATAAAACAGTAGAATTGGATTTCACATTATTTAACTATTATTTCACAGTAAAGCAATGTACTCAAAATCATCTTAGCACAACCATGATAGACTATATATATAAAGAGCACAACTCATTACTGTACAATTTGAATTGTGCACCATTGCACATGTGCAGAATAGACTATTCTAACTGCCGTGTGTCCTGGCAACCCTGTCTCCTAAAAATTACGTTCCCACAGAACTAAACTGCATTCTCAATTACGTTTAGCTAGAAATGTATTTTTGCAACGATTCCAGGGATGCCTGCCTGACTTGAGTTTCTAGCACCAGGGAAAGTGGAAAAAGTGCCCCAAATCAGCGTCTTAATTTACCCAGGGCCTAGTGCTTGGCTTTCGGCATGAAAATTCAGGAAACTCCCCTGAGCATTTTAGTAAATATCTCAACTTTGGAGAGGACATCCGAGAGGAGTTGGGGGACAAACGACACATCAAATCACATCTCCACATCAAGCCGAAGCTAACTAGAATACTCTTGACTGCCTAGCATGCGGGGAAATTGGCGTGCTCTATCACCACAAGAGCGAGAGTGAAAGCGGCTTAACGGAAGGCTTTTTTCCCGTTTTAAGCCGTAACGTTTGACATTCGGAGCAGCAGAGGGATGAATCTGCATGTACTCTTCGAGACGAGGAGTACAACGACACCAAGCTCCAAGCTGTCGGACCTTCCTTTGTGCCGTCTAGAGTATTGAGAGCCATGAAAACATGACCTTTAACCTTAGTTTGCGACCTGGTTGAAGGTCACAGCGGCCCCAAATTTTGCAAGCGGGTTCCACACAAGTTAAGCAACATACTCTCAAAGTCTCGGAGCGCCAAGCAAGCAATTTTTTCTCCCTCCCTCACCAAAGGGTGTCCAATCCTTAGCTCTAGACAGGATTTTGTGAGAGTTTGACATTAGATTGAAAAGAAAATTCTGGGTGGGTTACGGTTCCCATATTTCAGATACCTTATCTGGACCCTATTTAGAGTCCCCTGGTGAAAGAAATATCTTTCCAGCCCTTTCCAAAGTCAGGTTATTAAAGATTAAAGATTATTCAACAAAACATTTCAATAACGTGCTTTAACCACTAGGTGTCCCTATTTACCAATTGGATCAAATATATAAGTCAGCCGAATTAGTGTTGAGAAAGTTGAAGATCACGTGACATACACGCCAGAAAAAACGTCATTTCCGGGTATTTGTCAACCGTAGGTGTCACGTTTGAAGGGACGAAACGGAACGTCATCGCTCGAACGGCCAATCATATCGCGCTTTGAGGAACCCAAAGCCTCCTGACAGAGATGCCTCGATCCTTTCGAAAATTCGCACGGAGGCAACAGTCAAGGTGAACATCTGTGAGTTTCTCCAAGGCGGTTACCATCGGTAAACAGCAATTAAGTACTGCCCATAATGTGGAGTAGTGGTGGATATTATGTGCTTTCGATTGCAAACGCCAGTGGAGTAGTGTCGTTTTGGTTTGTACATGGTAGCGAATAGATAGCTAGCGTTAGCTAGTAACATTAGCTTGATAGCAGCCATGTCCACCTTCAAGCAGGTGGCCTTAACGTTAGCCTAGCTAGTGCTAGCCAGCGCCGTATATGGCTATGGTAGATGGCTCTTGTGCTAGCCAGCCAACTGTTGCTGACTGTTCCATTTGTTGGCAGAAGGCTTATGCTGTATTCGAATGAAAGAGCGAACAATGAATACTTTAACAGGTAAGACTGGCATAATTGCCATTGGTATAAGCTAGTTAGCTTAGCATTGCTGCTAAGTTTGTATTCTGAAGCCATGGTCTAACTAACTTACTAGTAGGTTAGCTGATGTTAGCTAGCTAATGAATGTTTCTTGTGCTAGGTGGTTGGTGGTTTCATGACATTGTCTAATCAAATTAGGCCTAATCTAAATCGGTGTCAAAGTTGGTAACGTTAGTTGCTCTTATAATGTTCTTAATGAATTCGTCACGGACCCTATTGCACATTCGTGTCACCACGTGTCATAGGGCTGCAACAAACGACGAATTTGATAATCGATGAATCTATCGATTAATGAAACGATTAATCGATTATTCGGATCGTTAAGGTTTTAACTGTACTACTACTTATATCAATACTGCTTATCGATCCGGTCCTTTTAACGATAGTATTAACGGTCCTTTTGACAAGAAATAAGGTAAACTAACTAAACAAATTGTGAACAAAACTAACATTGCTTTTTATTTTAATTAAATGCATAATATTTCACATCAAAAGAAACAACAATGTTTTAACAAATCATATTAAATAATGTGATGACAGAACTGTAAACAGAATAGCTGAAACTTTAACAAAATAACTCAGTTACCTCTAATCATTAACCTATGTTTTTATAACTGAGTTAACTCTGTGTGTTGCTGCGAGCATACATAACACCTGACGTGGAAACGTTACTCGTGGACGGGGCTACAGAGCTACTAGAAAGACAGTCGAACCCGGTGCATTCCTCCGTCTGAATGTGGAGCACTTTTGCTAAATGTTTAGACAAATTGCTCGTTTTACCGCCTTTATATGATAAACTGTTATTGCACTTTTGGTAACGAGCATTGTCCACATCGAGACGGCTAAAGTTTAACCACACCTCGGAGCGCGTTCTCTCCGTCATCTCCTGCGTGTGTGTGTAAATTGCCCCGCCCCCTCGCATGCAGGCGGGGGAGAGATCTCTCGTCTGAATTGGGAAGATCGAAAATACATTATAGACGCATTTTGTAGTCATATTGCATATTAGAAACTGAGTTGGCGACACTAAGACTGCGATATAATGTTTATGTAGCAATAATACATATGACATATGTTTTAAATGTCTCCTGTACCGATAAAAAAGAGCGATAACGTTGGAGCTTAACGGGGTGTAGAACACATGTGATGACGTCACCAACGAATCGACGACTGAATTAGTTGCCAACTAATTTGGTAATCGATTTTAATCGATTAAGTTGATTAGTTGTTACACCCCTAGTGTCTTGGCTTTCAGAATATTAAACTTGTGCGCTCTCCTGACAGACTGAGAGGCTGATAACCTCAGCTCAGTGACGTAAAGGCACACCTTTTATATCATCATTATTGTTTAAAAAAAATATCAGACTAAATGAAAAACAGGTATAAAATACTATATGACATTAACACAACAGTTGTTAAAAATAACAAGAATACAGTTTAAAAGGGGAGTGATTTGTAAGATATCCATAAAGAAAAATAAAATCTGTTTACAGTTCTGTTTCATATGGGTGTTGAGAGATGTATCCATAGATCTCTTAATGTTGCTCTGAGACACAGAGTTCAACATTTTATGACTGACCATGCTGCTCTCAAAACATGCTCAGACATAACAAGTTGAACTCTTTTTTAGCCTCATTGTAGCCTGTGGCTTACTTAGAGTTTAAGCCTCGCCTAGCAAGCAAAGTTTCAATCACTCAATACTTTCATCAACACTACTCTGGATGATAAAGGATTACCAAACTCTCTCTCCCTCTTCACAATGTTTACAGGTTCGCAATGTTTATAGGTTTGAAATGTTTATAGGTTATTGCAATGCGTAATGTTATTTCTCTGAAAACACAAACATTTTTTATCTTATTTTATTTCTATACTATTCTAGCCTAAATTAGCTTCTACTTTTACCTGCATTTTGTACACTGTCCTGTTTTGCATTTTCCTGTCTTGTCCCTGCACCCTGTCCAATGTTGTCTTTATTTCAGTACCTACCAGCAACACATTTCTAGTATGTTGTAAAACTACATGGTAGGCTTGGGCGGTATGACGGTATTACGGTATACCAGGGTATTTCGAAATACCGTCGGTATGATTTTCAATACCGTGACGTCACAGACTGTGCGCCAAATCACGGATGCGTTTCATTCTATTACACTGACACGGAGTTTTGACAGGGACGACATTGGTTGTAATGCACAGCACGCGCCAGCAGAGGGCAGGGGAGGGCAGTCCGTCTTTCCCGCTCTCAGAGCTCAGCACAGAGCTGAGCTGAGCAAGATGGCGGCAGCATTTGCCGGCCCCGAACTCGGACAACTAGTAAAAAAGAAAAATACCTCTGCGCCTGTTTGGGACTATTTTGGGTTTACTTGTCGCCAGTGACTTCATCCAGCACAACGGGAGACAGAGGCACTTCTTTGGGAATGTTTAAGACGGGGTGAGTGAGTGTTGACATTTTTTAATCCTATGCAACTGGTTGATGGTTTTGTAGTCGAGGTCGGACGGTTTTAAAAACGAAAGCATTTACGTGCTAAACATTCACCCGAGTAATCCAATGAATCAAATGGAAATAAGGTTTTTAACACATGCACGGAATAATATTGCCAAACTAGTTAGTGAATATAGCAAACTTTATTCAATTTGTCAAGTATTTACTCCCGGAAAATGTTTATGTATGATGATAAATTGTTAACTTAGCTCACTATGGAAACAACGTTGGACATCTTCAAACGCGTCCTGTATCCGATCTCAAAATGTGCCATTTGCACAATGTGTCATGTATGCAGCCCTTGTTTTGCACTTGCGCGCACGTCGCGGCACTTTGCAAGGGTCTACCGCTCGGGCTGCATTTTACACCGAACATATAATATACCGTTCGAAACATCTATTTGCCGCCGAACGCCACCTCACTCAAGTCGACCCAAGTCATACCGTCAGTGGCGGCTGGTGGAAAATATTTTTGGTGGGGCTGTTGATATAGTGAGTAAAACATTTTTTTTGGAGAGAAATTACCCCTTAAATTGGGACTGATACCGTCATATACCGTATACCACGGTATGATGTCAGCAAGGTATGACGGTATGAAAAAAATGATACCGCCCATGCCTACTACATGGCGAATAAACAGATATTGTTCTTGTATCTTCCTCTAGGCCTACTGATTGCCTGCCTGGTGTTGACCGACGCGACGAGGTGTATTGCCTAAATCCTAAATCCAATCCACGGATTGCTTCCTAGTTGGAGGTAGGCCTAGTATGCAACACAGACTGTAGTTTATAGACTGTGCATAACTGCAGTCCCCAGCTCCAGTGCTTCCCTCCATGAAGTACTGAAGCTCAGACATTTATTACCTGTGCAGCACACCTGAGATTAATCACTTCATCCAATACTGTTTGACAGTACATTTATGTGAGCTTACCTCTCTTGCTTCCCTGTGGTGGTTTTTTACTGCCTCTATTCCAGATTTGACATCTTCGTGATCCTGGTGTGCGTGCGCCTCCAGGAAATTGCTAGTGACTGTTCGAGTGTTGTTGCAGCTAAGGTAGTTAACATTTCGATATGATTGTGTGACTGCGGTCTCGTCTAAATGGGATGCTCAACTACCTGACTGAATGGCTACACCTTTACAACATGCTCATGTTCATAATCTGCATACAAACTGAAAAATTCCTTTTGTTGGTTGCCTTTGTAATTTCTCCTTTCTCTGGTCTCCTTTTTTCTAGGTCATCAAAGAGGCCAACCATCCTCTTCAGTGTCAAGCAGCCCGGCTAACCATCCTCTTCAATTTCAGGCAGCCAGGCTAACCATCCTCTTCAGTGTCAGGCAGCCAGGCTAACCGTCCTGTTCATTGTCAGGCAGATTGAATTATGTTTGGGTAGGTAACTAGTTACCACGCACAACAATGTTCCACTGTAAATATATTGGATGTCAGCATGTGTCTGAGAAGGTGCATAACTTTGTTCAGCACACAAAGCTGCACAGTAATGCCCCCAATTTTCACTATCAGTGTGGGGTGCCTGACTGCTCACGGAGGTACAGAAAACACACAGCACTGAAATCGCATATATATAGGCTGCATAAGTACTACCTGCAAGCTGTTCGGCCTATACCGCCTGACATATCAGCTCTACCACCTGACACATCCTTGAAATGTGTGCTTGAGGCTTGTGCATTTAAGTGTGACACTTTAGCCTCTCTTATTAAGCATTTGAAGACACATGTAAGGGGAGGAACGGAAACTAGATGCCCATTTGCACGAGCGCAACCCAACCAGAGCCATGTGCCACAGCATCGTCCGATTAATAGTCAGGAGCCACCCAAAAAGCTTTGCTGACATTAGCAGGCGAGGTGAAGTTGTTGGAGATGGATGCCCCTCTCTTCTCCAACAAGTTAAAACTAGAGTGGAATATAAAACTAGGAACAACACTCTGGCTCGACGCCGACGAAGCCGAGAGGGAAGAAGGAACACTGGAGTGGCAGGAGAGTCCAGACTGACGAGAGGTCCTTTCGACCAATACGGGTATGTGTAGGGGTGGACAAAATATAGATATTGCAATTATTGTACGTTGAAGGTTTTGAAGGTTACAGTAATAATAATTCCTTGCTTTTACATAGCTCTTTTAAGGACACCCAGTGCTTTACGATGGTCTACTCATTCACACACTGAGAAGCAGCGAACATACAGCGCCAGTGTCCTCTCCATTCACACTCACACACTAATGGCGATCAGCAACCATGCAAGGCACTGACGCGACCCGTTGGGAGCAATTAGGGGTTAAAGGGGCACTGCCATGCTAGACTAACTTAGGTTATTTGAATTGAATGTTTAAATTATGTGTGTAGATTTTGTATAATCGCCGTCAGTGTAACTGTCCATGATAATTGAAATTTTCCCACTCCAAAACCAGTCCAAATGATCGGCCCCAATAGTATTGATTTAACCTATGATTCCTATCCCTAGGTGTGTGAGGTGGTGCCCAGCAGACTTACCAGAGGGGGAGACCGAGGCAACGTTGGAGGATTCGAAAAGGGATCTGTGGAACATCTACTCAGGTATGCAATCTACTTTATTTTTGGTGAATTGACACCTAAATAAACATCCCACATTAAGCAAAAAGGCCACCTTAATATTCAGAATGAGTAATGATGAGAGCATGAAATTAAAGGTTTGACACTCAACATTTCCCAGAGGTGGGGACATTGAATTTAATTGTTGTTACTTGGGTGCTCTGAAACATGTATTTGTATGTCTGTACACAGAGGAAGGGATGGGTGGGGCGGAGAGAGCAGAACCTCTGATGGTGAGGACCTACGTCATTCTGCGGAGGTACCTCAACAGAATGCCTGCTCCAGCGATGTTGGAGGTCAAAGAGGAATGGCCTTTTCTCTTTTCTCAGAGAGGGCTTTTCTCCCACTTTGGCCTCCTGACGGACGTCAACATACTTCAGAAGCTCCAAGAGGCCCTGGGTCAGAGAGGACAGACCATCCTGCATTTCTGCCAGAAACTGGACAACCCGAAGATCAGGGAAGTTCTGGCCAGCTATGATCCAGAGGGTTCGGAGAAGGTTGCCTGCATCCTCCAGCTCCTTATGGTCTACTTTAAGGAGCCTACCGAGAAACTGATGCTCGAAGTTGATGTACGTTATTTTTTATTTATTTAAAATGCTAAACGAGTGATTACATTAGGGGCGCCTGAAGCTCAGTTGGTATAGCTGGTCTTTCATCGACCGTAGGGTTGGTGGTTGAATCCTGGCTCTGACTGTCCGCATGTCGGAAGTATCCTTGAGCAAGACACTTAACCCCCAAGTTGCTCCAAATGGGCCGAGCTGATCTGTGTTGAGCTGTAGTGCGCGGATTAGCTGTTGCCTTAGCATCACCCAGGCGGGGGCTGCACATTGGTTTGCGGACGTCCATTTGTAAGCGCTTTGGGTGTCTTGAAAAGCGCTATATAAATGCAAGTAATTATTATTATTAGACCATTTATTATGTTCTGATTTACCTCTGACCAATGAACGATCTTCATCCTTGCATAATGTTAAATCTATGCTATTGTGTGTTACTTTGTTACAGACCTGTTCCACTGCTGCTGATGTAGTGAATACTGCAGCACTCCCAAGCACCCCCTGCTTGATCATTCAAGGTAATGTAATGTTCAGGGATGGGATTTTTCCTGTTTATACAGGATTTCCTGCTTTTCTGACCTGAATGGCTAGACTTCACTGCTGCTTTTATTCTTATTATATAATTTCACTTAGGACATCCCTGTTCTGCTCCACCATCGATGAGGGATAGGATACTGAATGGTTACTCTAAAGAGCTTAAGTGTTCCTTTGCATCGAGGGGAGAATCTGACTGAAGGCCTTCCATCTCTCCTGCACTCCATTCAAGTCCAGTCTGTGAAACGATACTCTGACGCCATATGTTTCAGTGATTCACGTTAGTTAAAATCTCTAGCCTGTTTCAATGATTCAGGGGTCTGACGAGTTGACATGTTCTCGTTCCAGCTGGGCTCGTAACCATCTACCCATAGAGGAATGAGGTTAAACCGTCTAGCCATAAAGGCAGAGGGAGGAGGACTAGGGAGTTGCTTTGTCGTTCAGCCAGATTTTCCTATCTGCACAGGGACCTTTGATGCTTTTACAGTGACTGTTAAGTAGCCTACCTCACTGATGGTGGAGTAGAAAAGTGCTGTCCACCTGAAGTGGAGGGTTCTGTGTAATGTCCTTGCATGCTCTGCACTGTATATTTTCCTGCTTTTTGGTCCTTGACCAATCATGAATGTTACTCGGATCTGGTATTGACATCTCTAGCTCAAGTATTATTTTTGTTTTGATTGATTCTAGGAATGTACCTATCCACAATAACGCATGACGGGGTATCTGTTCATTTCAGGTGACACAATGAAGCCTTCTGGGTGGATGCTATCCATCGAGGGACAAGTGGTAATGGGCCCACACCCATTTTTTTTTTTGCATGGGGTAGCTGCTTTATTCAGCAGCTACTATGTCTTCAACCTCGAATATCCCGTTGGATCATGCACACTGGAGTTCATCCAAAGGTATTGTAACACTCAAACACATGATCAATGTCATCAGTAAGACTTATCATGCAAAGTTATGTTTCACTATCTGGCTATTAAGTCTATGCCTTTCTACAGAGGCCACAAAGTAGATTAAATGCTTTGAGTATGAAGCCTGGAACCAATTATGCGAATTGGGACCACACCATCACTTGATGTTGCTGGGCTATCTTGTTAAAAAATTGACGACATGGTTTAATTCACATTTATAGTATGGCTTCAAAATTCGGATAAGTAAGTAAACCTTATGTTAGAGGTACCTGAGGCCCTCTGCTAGGCTACAAATAATGTTATTGTGAGAGGATGATCCAACAGGTTTGGACTAGTAACAGTCGGTGTGGGAAAAGACACAGGTGAACACCTTGATAAATGCTGCCTGCAATACATGAGTCTATTTAAAACTGAAACTTATCTTTGCTTATTAACAGGTGCTTCTTGGGCATCAACCCGGAGAAAGGCTCCAAGGCAAAGAAGCGAAGCTCCATTAACCCTCACGTGAGCACCCTTCACCGGAAGCTGATAGACTTAGAATGGTCTGCATAGACTGCATGGTGTGCGGGGACAAGTCCAGTGGGAAGCATTACGGTCAGTTCACCTGCGAGGGATTATTTGTTTAAAGGATCCGTTAAGGGTTAATCTGTTTTTTATGGATAGTTGAGGTGAACTAGTTCATGTTCCTGTTTGTTTACTCTGTTGTTTACACTGTTGTTTATTTTGTCAATAAATATGCCAGTGGGCTTCCATTGATTTTACCTCATTTGTGCGTTTGGTGTCTTTTTTTTTAATTGTACAATAAGATTACGTGCATTTTTGTAGTGCAGCTCCAGTACTTCCAGGAGGAAGCTCACACTTTGGTTTCCTGTTAAACTTGGACAGGAAACCATTGTATGAGCTTCCTCCAGGAAGTACTGGAGTTGGGGCTTACAGTTATGCACATGTATCATTGTAAATTCACAGTAAATGACTGGCTACTCCTGCATTACTTTCACAGTACACATTCTAAATTCACAGTAAATTACTGGCTACTCCTGCATTACTTTCACAGTACACATTGTAAATTCACAGTAAATTACTGGCTACTCCTGCATTACTTTCACAATAGAAATGTAAAAGTACAGGCCCTTGTTGTAATGCATGTACAACAAAATGATGTAATTCCCCAGTAACATACTGTAATATCACAGTAATTGAAGCTGTGAAGTTACAGTATACAGTTGTACCTTTACAACAATGCATTGTAATATCATGGATGTGAAATTACAAAACATTGCTGTGAAGACATTCACAGTAAATTGCTGTGAACCTTACTGTGAAAGTCATGCAACAAGTTGCCAGGTAATTATTGTGAATTCAAAGTGGATATTTTTACAGTGTATGGCACGTCTCTTTATAAGACGTTTTCATATTACCCACAATTAGAAGTTGCCAGTATTAAACTGTGTACACCCTGGAGGTTTAGGGGATACGAAACACAGTGGTGTTATCAAATTTAAAACATATAATTAATAAATGGGTGAATTAATATACCCAAATGACACCTAAGGTCAGAAGAGCTTTATTTAACAGCTGGTCTTATGTCTCTAACCCCTCCTGTTTCATTGATAAGCCTGAAACATGCACTTTTCAAGGTTCAGAGGCAGATTTTACAAATATGGCAGTAGCCATCGATCATCTTAAGATAAGATAAGATATACTTTATTGATCCCAAGTTGGGAAATGTTTTTGTATACTACTTTGTTCTACTCCACTACAATTCAGAGGTTAACCTTGTCACGATCTCCCTGTGTTGTGTTTTGTCTTGTATTTTTCTGTCTTTGGTTTCCTGTTATATTTTGAAAAATGTTCACCCCCTGTCTTGCCTGTTGCTTTCTGTCTGTTTTCCCTCTACCTGATTACCCGATTGTGTTCACCTGATGCCCCTGTGTTTTCTCCTCCCTCCTCACCTGTCTCTTGTTGGTTTGCCGTTATGTGATGACTTCCAAAGCGAAAAGTAAGAACACACGGAATAAAGTATTTTATTTTTATAAAATGTTTTTCCGATTTCATATCATATAAACGCCACATCCCGAAATGCATTGTGGCTAAAACAATCAATGTTTTAGCCTATCAAAACCTCTGAAAAAAGAAAGGTGTCTCTCAGAATCAAAAGAGAAAAACCTATGGGAAAAACACAAAAGCATTGTACACAATTTAAACCAATAAATGTCGTATAATTAACAAGGATAAACTGATGTTTTTTAGTTGATGAGTACTGCAGATATCACTGTTAAATCATTTGATCATTGGTTTTATTATGAAAACGTTGAGATCGGAAATACTGTTTTCAACCCGTAACTTTACATGGAGGCTGCCGCATACCTCAAATCATCTTCGTAATATCTATCAAACTATATATCCTACATATCGACTGGACGTCGATTTTAAAAGTACAATATACACCTCTCGCTAGAAATCGCATCAAAAAGCGTTTTAATGGCACAAATGGCACAATTTAGGATTTTACAGAGAGGGTTATTTGTGAATAAACGACCATCTGTAACGTTTGCATTCAACAGGAGCACTAGAGGGCGAAAACTTTAAAACGTAATTATAGGACGTATTAAGCGCTTGAACAAACAACATATTTGGTCGTAATAAGGGCCTGAACAATCGGCCCATTTGGTCATATGAGTTGGAGGACTTGTTGCGTCAGGGTGACGTCAAATCCAAGCAGTACGTACTGTAGAAAACAGACAATTAAGGAATGAAAGCATGGGGGTGTTTTTTTCTTTGGCACATATACATGAAAATGTTAGATGTTCTTCATCTCAAGCTTGTAGTGCGTACTTAGCGATTAGCATCTAGCTCTCACAAGCACATATTATTTTATTAATAAGTAGTGTACACAGTAAGTGACGAGGAGCATCCAATCATATACAAGAGATACTGTATCTTTCCTTCCCTCCATAACTATCAGTCTCGGTAAGTTTTGATCATTTAATTGCAGGGCTAACATTACACAGAGCTTTAGATCCGTCCAGTTGCGACTATATACTGTACGTGTTTTGAGTGGATGATTCCGGCTATAGAGCAGACTCAAACAGCTTTGTAGTTACACAAACAGTTTTCAAGCAAAAACACTGCTCATTGTTTTTTAAAAAGCCTTTTCTGGTTTAAAATGCTCTTTTTTGAATAACAAAACAACCCGCCAGATGCTTTCTTATCAGAAATATAGCAACACCACTTTTACCACTTGAAGAGTGTATGTAATGCTCAATTTCCAAATGTCCAAAAGACAGTGAGAGAGATCCAGTTGTGTTTCATCACAGAGGATCAAACAACTGTAGGTGCCGGCCCTTGAGGACTGGACGTCAACACTATCCTCCTCACAGCAGTACTAATAATGGAAGAAACTTTGGACTTGACCAGGGCCGTCCCTCCCTACTAGGGATGTTAAGATTCACCGATTCGCATCGGTGCACCGGCATTAACGTTCAAGATGCGAGTGCACCGGTTGAAAGAGTGCACATCGGTTACAGTTTGGGTTGAAATCGCGATGCATCGATTGTAGCGTCTTTGCATCAGTAAAAAAACGATTCATTCATACAATATCCCCTCATCGTGTCAGCACTCCGCAGAGACGATCTTTGATCTTTGCTTCACACTACGGAGGCCGAGAGTCTTAGTTATCAACACACATGGAAGTTGTTGCCAAATCAAACATTTGGCAACACTTCGGATTTTTCAAGAACGACGGACAACTTGAAAAATCGCTCCCAAATGGTAAACGATGTCTTGCCGCTTTAAAGTACACAAGTAGTACGAGGTGTTATGTCAGAGAGACTGGTGTTTAGTTTACAGCAGCCTGTGACTGCCAATAATAGTTTAAATGTCTTCCTTACTGTAAGCAGTTATGAAATACCTGTTTGTGAAAGGTTATTTGTATTTTGTATTGTTCATATAGAAACCACTGCTTTCTGCTCCCTGGTGCATATAGAAACCACTGCTTTCTGCTCCCTGGTGAGTTAGCCTATGTATGAGTGTTAAGCACATCAGGCTGGCAGCTGTATGGGCATTGCTCTATGCTGGTTGTTATTTGCACATTGTTAATCATGGGCAATGCATCCTTAAATTCTTTAACTGTGAGGTGTTATACAATTATACTGTAGCCTACTCTGGAGAGTTTTTTAAGGTAAAAAAGGTAAAAAATAAACAGCATGATGGGATGCGCAGTACTACTAGAGAGAACCAAATATATAAAGCACTTTTTTGTTAATGTATGATTTGCTGCATATAAGGAATAAAACAAAAATCCTCTGTCCCATAGTGAAGTATCATTATTTTGCATCGTGTTGAATCGCATCGTATCACCCCGAATCGCATAATGTTGAATCAAATCGTATCGAACTGTTTCGCAATAGGGGTGAATCGTATCGTATCGCATCGCCCGGTGTTTCAATTGTATCGTTAATGTATCGTATCGTTGGCAACGTATCGAGATGCGCATAGTATCGCCTCAGCGATGGAGATGCACATCCCTACTCCCTACAGGAAGATCACGCAGACTGCGTGGGGCCTCAACTCGCGGAGGGGGCCTCATTTTGCGGAGGCAGCCTCAACTCAGCCACAAATGTGGCGCACCTAGCGGCGCAATTAGAAACAGGGGGCTTCATCATCTGACTTTGGGTGGTGCCTCAAGTTGGCCAGGGAGAGCCCTGGACTTGACAAATACATTAAACACATGCATCCTCCTACAAACACACACTCTTGTTCCTCCTCTCTGTCTCTGTCAGTGTTAAGTGCTCCCTGTGACCCCGGCTAATAGTGTTCCAATTCGGCTCATGTCTCCATTGGGAAACACTACAGTAAACACATTCAATAAACACAGTTTATACATTTCTAAGTTGTTATCAGCCAGGAAGAAAGCTGCTTTGCAGGCTTCTGTTTTTACAATGATAAGTTTGTTTCATTTACATTCTTATTGATTAGTACAGCAAATTATAGCCATTTGTTTAACCTGTTTGTGTATCTGCTTAAGTATGCATATGGTGCCTGAGGGAGAGGGCTATTTTAATGCCGTGACACACACAACAATTAATACTGGTGGGTACATTAATATTTTCTTCTCACTGTAAATTTCGAAAACTAATATTACAGGAAATTATATAATCCTAGCTTTAACATCTAAAACACCATGTCTGTAAGAGATATTCTGAGACCTTTACCAGTGATTAAAATGTATGTCATTAAATGAATTGCGTTGTATTTTAATCTAATTTGTCCTTTGATTGAGATGCTTTATCTTGTAGGACACAGTCTGAGTTTACTATTAAATGCGATTATAAGAAGACAAAACTATAGCAATAATTGAGAAGAAAAAAAAAAAGGGACAGTTTATACTGTCATGTCATACTGTAGCTTACAAACATGCCTGGTGGCCTACCTGATGACATATACAGTCGGAAAAAATCTTCTTACAGGGATTTCTTTTTTTTTGTTAGTATAAGAGCCTGATACCAATCCTCTGAACCACTGTACACACTTTATATGTTCTTTGTCAATGGGTTAGTTTGTAAAAAAATAAAAAGCCTCTCAGGACTGATGGCTAGATATTGAAATGGTACGGTGGCGTACAGGTGCAAACACGTTACAACGGCCCAAACAATTTCCATTAGGAGAAACACAGTGCAGTTTAAAAAACCATGCTAATATTAAAAGAGAAATGGGCCAAAACGTATGCAAATGAAGAAACTTCTTCACCAACTTCAAAACACACGCGCAGAAATTAAAGCACATTCACCTACTTGACAGAACATGTGTGTGTTTTCATCTTTCGGACACCATAGGATTGTCATGATTTTGTTTTGTGTTTGTATAGTTTCCTGTTTTTACTTTGAAATAAATGTTCTCCTTGTTTATCTGCTTCCTGTCTGTGTTTTCCCTCCTCCCTGATTGTCTCTGCGTTCACCTGTTGCCTGTGTTTCACCTCCCCTCTCCAGCTTTTGATTCCCCCTGTGTATTTAGTCTAGCTTTCCCTTGTCTTCCTTGTCCTTGCTTCGATCCCCACTGCTCAGCACGGCACTCCGGTGTTCCGGGTTCCCTTGGGGCTTTGCTCGGCAGAGCATGTGACGGTAGCATGTAGCAAGTTATTATTTTCACTGTAACCTAATGGAAAATAAAGTGTGGAGTTCCATACTGAACACACCGCCTCCGACTCCCATTCATCGGCTCTACAACACACACAAAACTAAAATCATGACAAGAAGAGGGATGTAAAGGCGGTTAGTTGTTCGTTAACTTACAGAAATGACATTGATTTGATCAATTGGGTTATGCCTAAAAATTGTGAAAGCTCTCAAAAACAAAAAAATCTTACCCTTTTTTAACATGTTTAAAATAAGTACTTCTCCTGTTCTTTATGATGGAGGAATGTATTTGAGTTTTGTGTGTTAAGTTCTGGGTTTTATTTTGCTATTCTGTTCTCTCTGTCTCTTGTTTTCCTTCCTGTGTTTTTCCTCCTGTGTCTGATTGTCTCATTGTGTTCACCTGTTGCCCTTGTGTTTCTGCTTCCCCTTCCCAGCTGTGTTTTGTCCTGTGATTACCCTTTGTGTATTTAGTCTTGTCTTCCCCTGTGCTCCATATCGGTTCATTGTATTTTCTCACTCTCCATGTTTGTCACTTATCTCATGCTACCTGTTTATGATTCACGCTTTTTTGTTCTTGTTTTTTCAGCTTTATTTAAATAAAGCTCGCTTTTGTTTTGAAACCCGTTTCCTTTTGTAACTGCATTCGGGTCCTACCTTTTCCACGGCATCCTGACATGTATAATGTGTGTTTTTACATTTCTCCGTGATAGCAATGGTTCAAGGTAATACTGATGGGTTGCCATGGTTTTGATAGTGAGCACTGACAATCCTCAATACATTCTCTTTACTTTTCACTCTCAGATAGTGGGATAAAAGCCAAGGTCTATAGAAAACTGAAAGTATATGCAGACGTATTCAAATCAAAAGACTGACAATGTAAAACTAGCATTTATGGATAAATAGTGCAACGTTAAACTAACATGGGCTGTAACACACAAAGTTATGAGGGACTGTATGCAGGTTCAAAATACTGTTTTAAACAAACAGCTCAATGCCCTTTTTGGCAGGGTTTCTATTACAAGGTGTTGGTAGACAAAGGGTTAACCAAACAGGCTCTTTTGGCAGGAGAGTTATCCAGTACATGTCGCGTTTTTGTAAGGTCTGGTGTTGGGCTTGAACTTCAGGTGTTTTACAAACAGTATTTGGCAGGGTCGTCTGTGTCCTTTGGTCTAAGGAATTGGCAGAACATTGTGTTTTGGAAGAAGAAAAGTTGGTAGAGTACAAGTAGATGACAAAGGATCGTGTTGCCAGGTATGTAGAGGAGAGGGAGAGATAAGGATTTTTGGCAGGTTTGTAAAAAGGGTGGTAAAGGGAGACATTGGGGGGCCAATTCTGTAGGGGGGTTTCCCTCGTGGATGGCAACTTGATGGCCACCTGATGGATGGAGCTTTCTCTCCAGAGGAGGTTAATGAGTAAAGGACAAAGGGCATATAATAGGTTTTCAAAATAAAAGCATCCTGCTGGTTTGTCCGTGGGAGGATTTAAAATAAACTATAAATAACAGGAAGTTTCATGTAAACATTGGCATGACCAAACAAAATGTTAATATTTCTGTTAATCCTTTACCATTAAGGTTTTTGAATGCTGTTATAGTGTACACGGGAAATACATGTAATTGTAGAAATGTGTTTACTTACTCTGTTAACAATTATGTAAGGTTAATAGACATTTAGTTATGTTCTTTTACTCGTTTTTATCTGAATGATTATTGTTTAGGATCATGGCAAGGGAAGCAACTAATTTGATCCTATCTGATTGGCACTATTTGATTAACAGCTGTTCTACAAGCACTGACCTTCCATGCATACACACTGTAAAAAAATACAAGTTGACTCAACTTAAAATAATTTGTAACCCCGTGGCCTTAAAATTTTGATTAGGGCCAGGAAAGTTTCTCAAGTAATTTCAACTTACAATTAAGTTTAGCCAGGAAAGGATATCAAGTAATTTCAACTCTCAATTACGTTTCTCCAACTTAAAAAACCAAGTTCACAGGACTCTAAATAAAGCAAGTAAACCATTCGGTGAACTTATTTTTTTTAGTCAAATGAACAAATATTTTTGTTGCATCAACAACTTTTCTCAAATTCTCTCAACTCAACCTTAAGTGTCTCAAACTTAGAATAATTAGTTCAATTGACAAACTGTGTAGTCAATAAAACACTGAATGAACTAACTACCCTAAGTCTCATCAACTTATTAGACTTAGCAGTACCAACAAAGTTATTAAAGTTGTTTAAACTTGACTTTATGTTCAGTGAACATAGGAAGTTGTCTGGTCTAGCAATCTTAAATTCAGATAACTTTTTTGAATTAACAATTGCTGTGGCTACCGAATCCAACATTTTCAAACCGGTGAAGTGAATTTCTGAAACAATTAACAATCAAAAACATACATTTATTCAGAATGTAGTAACCTTACAGTAGCTCAAGGCGGAACATCAGCAGCACATTATTAATAGTACATCGAACTATGCCTCGAGTAATAGATGTTTAAAGGCAACGCCTTTCTTTGAAACATCTATCCAACCGCAAACAAGCCAAACTTAAAAACATGCTACAGTTCAGCAAACAGATGTGGTATTGTAATATTTACATGGATAAACAATGAAAAGTTGTGCCTTTAACCAAATCTGTATAAACATGTTGCTATACACAAGTTATTGAGCCGTTTCCGCTCTACATCCTGAACTCCTCCCTTCGATGCAATGCACTTCCGTTTTGGCGGACTGGGTTTGTTTTGCTAGCTAGCTCCGTTGTGCCGACAAAGCACTGATATCGCAGAGACAAAGAGGATATAACAATTACAACATGAAGAAAAGTGGTTCGGGAACTACGTGTGCGGTAGTTGGTTGCAATCACTCGAGAAAGCACCTGAACGAGTGGTTAGATAGAGAGTGCTACGACCACAAACCAGCACCCAGCCATGTTGTTCATTAAATACAGATAAACACAACAAATACTGCATGCATTGTATTTTTTAATATTATATATGAATATTTTCATAGTGATGTAATTGTGTGGGCTGCTTTTATATTTTAATTTGTAATACCTGTTAGGATTAAACATGTGATCTTTCTTGTTGAAGCCATTTCTTTAGTTTCCTCTCAACAATTAATTAATTCAGTGTTATTTATGTACAGTATGAGCTTAATATGAATGATGAACTGTGTTAAAAGAAATTGTAGCACTCTAAGGAACATATGAAATGCAATAATGCAATAACAGTGCAATAATGAAATTAAATTACATCAAACTTTATTTTCACTCAAACAGTACAGGCACATATGATATATTGCACAGCATAAAGAGATCATGTAAATTGTGCATTATGTAAACAACAGACAACTGTTGGCTCCTGTGGGCATGACCTAAATAAGGCAGTTTATTTTGGTTTTATGCTGGGCCACGTCGTCATGTTATCCTCCCAGTTTTGCACTGAATTCGGGTGGGGGAGAGTAACGCCATCTCCAGTCAAAGAAGTAGAATCGTGTTCCCAAGCTAGCATCACTGTTAGCATCGAAATCGCTGTGTTTACACCAGTGCCCGTCTGACTGTTTACATCGGTTTACACCGACAGACGCTGTGCAAAAGACTTCCGGCGGAAATGAAGTGCATTTGTGTAGTGTCATGGCGCTACCCGTGTTTTGGCGCGTAAACTTGTCTATAGAGTGCCACAGTGACGCGTCCTAAAACCCAGAAGTAAACTCCTTCCGGTTCCTTCAACAAAAACCAATGCAATTTCTCCATATGATCTATAAGTGTTATTAAATAGGACCCAGTCAGGGATGCTCCAGGCCGGGCACAGGAGTGTTCATATAGCCCCTGGATAATGGTAATAATGGTTCATAATCATTGTCATGGGGAGAGAAGCCTATGCAGGGCAATAGCGCGCGGCAAAACAAGCTCACCAAAATGGCTTCACCGGTCTGGCAGTTTTTCAAGGTGTCCTGATAAGACAATAAAATAGCTATATGCAACGTGTGTGAAGCAGAAAGAGAGAGGTGACGGAGACACGCAGCTCTACGTGATCACCGCAGCAGCTCCTCCCGTTGTGAGGGATCGTTGAGCGGAGCAACACACACACACTTCCATGTTAGACCTAACACACTTAACTATTTTATGTACCTCTGGAACAAGCTAAACTAGTTATAAATATGTTTATTCTTCACTGTCGGGTGAAGAATAATCATTACCGGATTAGCGAGCTGCATGAGTCTGAAACTGACCGGCTGTCAGGAGAGAGAGGGGAGAGAGGAAAAGAGAGCCTCCGTTTCTCCCGTGTTATTATCCAAAGTGAATCTAAACTTTTGAATTATGTACTTTATCTCCGTAGTTAGTTTGAATGTAATAATGATGTTGTTTTGTTTGATAGGAGCATCCCAAGTAAACGCCCTAGCACCCCCGCAACCCCCCCACCCAGTTAACGTTTGGTCATTTTGAAAGTACCTGGCAAGCTGAAAAAGGTTGAGAAGCACTGCCCTACAGTGTTGCCAACTCCATAGTAAGGAAAGTAGCTATTGGCTGTCCAAAAAGTCGCCAGAAGTCCCTAAATGACGTCATCGCCTAATTTGCATATCATGTAACTCGAGTAAATCCAGACAACAGTAGATCAGAAATGTCTCTATTAGAAAAAGTAGAAATAGTTTTAGTAGTTTTTAGTAGAAATATCCCTGACAATAAAGGCAGTAGGCTATAGTATGCCCGTCATCTCCAATAAATGGCTTCAACCATCCTTTAAACTCAGGGTTTGATTCCCACTCCTTTCTGTACTTTTGTGAATACAGTTTAGACTGTGACATGATGACCTACGTGGATGTTTAGCTTGTCACAGAGAGGCACACACACAGCTGACGAGGTGATTAAGTGACTGAAGCTGTCTCGACGCGAGAGAGTGTGGCTGTCTCCTCTCTGCTCTGACTGCAGCTGAGCTGCTGCGGGAGGCAACTGTGAGACTGTGCGCCTGCGAGTACTATGGGAGGGCTGAGGTCCTTACGGCAGCTCGTTAACTGCAGAACAATACGTGAGTCTCCAAACACCAGAAAAGTCCCTTAGTAGCCGGTAGGGGTTTCACCAACTAATCGACAAAAATTGAGGTAAACGAGGTGCTGCAAAATGCTCCAAAACACATCCGACATTCTTATGTCTGGCAGTACTTCAACGAAGATGTAACCAACTCCACAGTGAAGTGTCAGTTGTTTACAGCTGTACTGAAGTACAATAAAAATGCATCTGCTATGCGCAACCATCTGAAGATGAAACACCCGCTGCCGACAGCTAGCACTAGCAGTAATGCTAGCACCAGTGAGCAACGGACCGGCGTCAGCACTGAACAGAGGCAAACGAACAGCAAGAAAACACGGGTCAACAGTGATGCGGATGATGAGCTACGGGATTACTGCCAGCGGACACCGCATATCCCCACAATGGATAATCCACTGGAGTGATGGGCAGAAAACGTGCGCCGCTTTCGAGGAGCTACCTGGCTATTCCAGCCAAGCACCCCGAGTGAGAGGGTTTTTTCCCTGCCAGGCAACACTGTCACCGGAAAGCGGTCAAGCCTCCTTCCCTCACATGTCGATGCGTTGGTGTTCAAACCAAACCAAAAATATGGAAAGGTGGACATTATCGTGGAGGACAGCGAATAAAGTGTTGCACTGTTGCGCACTGGATTTACGTGGCATTTATGTAAACAAGAGTTTTTTGCTGTCGATTTTGGTGAGTCCAGTTACTGTTACTGTTTAATGTTACTGTATGAGTTCCAATATAAAATACAGTTGTACACCTCTCTTTGCGTGTCTTTATTATGACGTTACGACTCGACTGCTATTTTGAAAAACGTGTCGACTAGTAAATATTGGTAGTTCTGAAAACCCTAGTAGCCGGAGGGTTTGGAAAGCCGCCGAATTTAACGACAAAGTCGCCAAGTTGGCAACACTGCTACCCTATACAAATTCCTAGTATGTGTGAAGCATGTACAGTTCTTCACAATTTCCACCCATGTTTCCACCGCACAGCGCAGGCTCGGTTTACAATTCTTTCCATGAGGTGAAGGAGGATGCTTGATGCACGGGTTGACACACGCAATTTTGCAGGGGCAGTGTTCTGCGCATGTGCAAGAACTGAGCAAACTCATCATTCTGAATTGAGTGTACTATTTTAATTTCACAGACAAGTTGAATGGATTAAAACTTGAAGTTTCTAGTTGTCTCAACTTTTTGGCCAAATGTAGGTGACCTGACTCACATAAATGCAGGGGTGAAAGTGGTTTGAATTTCTTGCAGGTACTATAATGCTACCCCGACCTTCATTGGTTCATATTGTTCTCCTCCCGCCCCCAGCTTCATGCATCCCTGAACACAAACTTCACATTTGTAATGCCTTTATGGGGTAGAAATTAGAAACACTTGACAATATGTATAGTCAATTATTTATTTTCAATTGTGCATACAACTTGTGTCAAAACTTAACAGACCATTAGCAAGGCATGTTGAGGGAGGTAAACTACACACTTTTCCACATTTTCCACAGAGAGCTGAAGTAGCTCTCCTCTTCTGTGTACCGGCGAGCCATGCAGCTTGTTGAGTGGGCTGCTCTTCTTCCTTTGCCCAGCCAGGTCTTCACATAAGGCAGTGGATCCCACGGTCTGCATGGTGGTCCCACAGAGCTGATGAAGAGGAGATTTGCTGCATTTTTTGCTGTAAGTTTGCTCCTATACTCAGTTATGATGTTGTTCATTGTGCTGAACCCCCGTTCACAGTCAGCATTGCTTGGAGACAGTGTGTCCACTGCCATGAGCAACTTCTTCATTTTGTTGGGAATGTTTCTTCCTCCACTGGCCTTGTATTCTGTGAATCCAAGATGGGCCTCTTGTTGGTTCACATGTAGGACATCACACAAAGCCCTCACCTCATTATCTCCAAATCGAGGATTGTCATGGTCCCAGTTGTCAGGGTTGAGGACTGCCATTTGAATGATAAGGCTGTTATAAGCCTCTTTTCGGTTGGCTGCAACACTGGCCTGTGCTCTGTTTGCTGTGGTTGTGAAGAGTCTTTCTTTCATATTGTAACTGGTGCCATCTTTATTGATCTTACCAAAGCTTTTGATGTTGTTGATCGCTATTTACTACTTGATAAATTATATGCTATTGGACTTTCTAGAAGTGCATTACTTTGGTTTAGCTCATATTTACATAATCGAAAACAGTGTGTTATTTTGAATGGGAAAAGTTCTGATCTCCTTATACAGCATAGTGGAGTACCTCAGGGCTCTACACTTGGACCACTACTTTTCACCATTTATATAAACAATTTGCCCTCCATTTTTCAAAACTGTAATGTTCATCTATATGCAGATGATACCGTTATTTACACATCAAAACCAAATCTCTCTCAAATTCAAGTTTCACTCCAGTCAGATTTCACCCTCCTGCAAGACTGGCTATTCCAGAACAAGTTACTTTTGAACAAAACTAAATCCTTCTCTATGATCTTTGGTACCCGACACAAACTCAAATCTTTGACTGGCTCATGTGATATTTCTTGCAATGATGGTACAATTCTGCATAGAGTTGACAGTTTTAAATATTTAGGGGTATGGCTTGACTCTAACCTTTCATTCAAACCTCATATTGATCATATACTGCATAAAGTAAACTTTGGTCTCGGTACTCTTTACCGCTCTCGGCACTGTTTTACCTTAAAAGTTAGGAAAAAACTTGCTACCCAACTGCTATTTCCCTTATTAGACTATTGTGACGTTGTTTATCTCAATGCTCCGAAATCTGTTCTAGCCCCGCTAAACATTGCTTACAATAGAATGTGTAGATTTATTCTCGGTTGTGATTTCCATACACACCACTGTGCACTGTACCTAAACCTCAATCTCCCTTCTCCTGATTTGAGAAGACATTTGCACTGGCTTGAGTTCATTTATAAAAGTTTCAACTTTAATTATCCCCCATATTTGAAACAGTATCTCTTTCGTTTTACATCAACCCACCAAGTTAGACATACCTCTCAGCTCTTCTTCACCGTTCCTCTAGTTAAAAAGGACATTGGCAAAAGAGCCTTCAAATTTAAAGCTCCTGCTGATTGGAATAACTTACCTGCTACCATCAGATCTCTCCCTACTCTGACTTTGTTCAAGCGTGCATTGTCGTCTCACCTCAAGGTTGAATGTTTTTGTATGACCTGAAGTACTTTATTTATTGTTTAAGGGTTGTTGAGGCTCCATCTTATTTCACCATCTCCTCATGAGATGACCCACCTATTGCCCATTTCTAAGTCTTTATTTCTAAGTCTTTATTGTTATGATTTTGTATATATAGTACAGCTACTCTACTTTACTCTACCCAATGATATGCATTCAATGTAACCGCCTATAATGTATTACCATGTGCTGTATGCTTAGGCTGAATGTTTGTAATTTCTTGGTTATTTCTTCCGATGTATGTGTGTGAATGTTGTTTGTATGTTGTACTTGTTTGTTATTTGTTTTCTTGGGACCCCCTTGAAAACGAGGTGATTCACCTCAAGGGGTTTATCCTAATAAAGAAATTTGAATATATTGTCTGCCACTGCTTGGATGAAATGAGCAGAGTCAATGATGGGAGACCTGCCAACTCTTAACTCCTCTCCCTTGAATTCCATCACTTCCTCTGCCTGACTGGCATCAACTGCATGTTGTCCTGGGTAGCGATTGAAACTTTCTATGCGTTTGACATACGTTGTCATGATGTCATGGGCCTTTGGGAGTGAGGTCTTCCTGTTCTGAAGAATTTCTGACAAGTTCTTAAGTTCAGTCAGAACATCTGCCATCAGTGCAAGACTTTTCAGGAAGTTGATGGAGCACAACTTAGAAAGCAGACCTTTGAATTTGGCCCTCTCTCTGCTGTCCCTTGTATCATCCTCTGATGCCTCACGGAAATGTTGTGCCAAGGCTGGATAAGACTGCCAAACTGCAGAGACTGCCCTCCATGAAGAAGCTACCGAGCGAACACTGAACACTTTTCCAATCCTCCTGAGGGCGATGTCCAGGTTGTGAGCATATTCACTCAGCTGCCGCATGTTTTTTGGTGACTGGCTATATAATGAATATAGGCTGTCCATGAATGCCTGGAAGTCCTTTGTTCCCCCTGTCACATCCAGTGTCTGGTCAACAGCAAGCTCCAGTCTGTGATTAAGGCAGTGCCATAGTATGATCCCTGGGAAGTCATCCTGGAGCAACTTCCCAACACCTGACTTCACTCCCAGCATGACACTGGCCCCATCACTGCAAAATCCAATGAGGATTTCTCTCAGCAACTCAACAGTGAAGCCATTTTTAACAAGCAACCCATAATCTGTTCCTTGATATGAGCAGCAGACATACTATCCAGCTCAACCAGGTCCAATGGAAAGGCAATGGGCTCCATGTCTCCATCAACACTAGCCTTCAGGAACACAATTAGTGTTGATTTGTGCCCAACACTGGTTGACTCATCAGCCAATACTGTGATTTTGCTCTTGGTCTCTATTATCTTTTTTAGAAGTTCCTTTTTCATCTGTGATGACACATGCTCAATTATGTCAACACAGACAGTTTTGCTATGCAAAACACGCCCTAAATCAGCAGAATTTGCATGCTGCAGGTCAATCAGACTCTCAAAGTCTGTGAAAGGCTTGTTGTTCTTGGCCACATAATAGGCTGTCATGAATACCTTGGCAGTAGACTCAAACACAGACTCCTGACTACTCGCGTTCATTCTCAGAAGAATATCTTTATTTGCTGTCTGAAGAATCTTGACTGCTTCATTATGTGCTGCAGAGTTCTTGTGCTCACAGATTTGTTTGCGCAGTGATGAAAGCTGGACATCCCTTGATTGACCAGCTGGGATTATCTTTCCATCAGCCCACTGAATAGCAGTATTAACACCACGGGATGCCATGACACCCAGATCCTTCACATCATGGCATGGGGTACAGCCTAGCCTTCCATTGTGAGCATACATCCATTCATTTTTCTGTTTGAACTGTTCATATTGTTCTTCTTTCCATATAGAAGGGTATGCAGTAGGGCTAGCATCACCTGTGGTGGCTTCTGAGGGACCTGCTGCCACTTCTTCTGGCTGAGTCTCCTCTTCCTCCCTCTGGGCCTCAACTGTTATAAATTAGAATAAAAATGTATAACTAAATTCAGCAGACAGTCAAAAGTGTACAAGTCTCTGTCTTTCTTTGAATTTTCAGAATATTGGTTACATAAATTAAAATACTAATAAAATAAAATATCTCAAAATGTATTCCACAATGTGCAGATTAAAATAGAAGATATCGAAGCAAAATATTTAATGTTAAAATAGTATGCTGTGTACATGTTGTGTTCTGAGTAAGATAGCCATTGACTATATAGAGCAGGGGTATCCAACCTTTTTTGAACCAAGACGGCGGCGATCGTTGACGGGGGGGGGGGTTATTAACTATAGTTATTTGACCACAATATTTAACCACAATTACAGTTTATTTTATTTTCAACTATATTCTTCTTCTTCTTCATATTACTACTACTATTATTATTATTGTTATTGTATATGTAATATTTTTCAGTCCCTTCTCTTTTTCAAGTGAGGGTGCATAACATTCAACTGGGACCCTTATGCATCCCCGTAGAACCGGGCCCGGAGGTGGCCAAACTACGGCCCACGGGCCACATGCGGCCCGTTGATCTGTTTAATGCGGTCCGTCCAATATTGGTATAAATGAGCCAGGGTTCCCGCGCTGATCTTAAAAAGCCTTAAAGTCTAAAATCCAACGATCCAATTTTTATTTATGTTATCCCCCACTGTCCACACGCCGCGCGCCGCGCAAAGTCCCTTCCTCCCTGGTTGTCACAGCTGCGCGTGGACGTTGCGCCGCGCGCGGGAGAATGAGATTGAAACAACCCTCAGCCCGACATGAATCAAGACGGAACCAAACAATGCCGCCCGGCCCGGCTGTCACATTGACACATCATTGTGGCCCCTGAGCCAAAAGGTTTGGCCACCCCTGTTGTAGGACATTAACGATAAAACAGAATATTGTTGTTCTACTTTTAGACATCTCGCGATCGACTTGGGATCGACTGGTTGGGCACCCCATATAGAGATATACAGTTTGCTAGTTAGCTAACTTATTATATCCATCATGGCCAGGTTCATGTCCATTCTCTGGGCTAAATAAGCATCATCACCTGTGTCATCTGTGGGCGTTGTTTTTCTAATTTTAATCACATTCTGAGTTTCTTCATCTCTCTCCTTTCTCTTAAACATCTGAAGAATCGTCGTTTGCATCTTTGCTTTAATTACCACGTAGCCTAATTTTCTAGCTGTCATTCAGTCACTCCATTCTTTTCTCCTCCCGCTGTTCTGATAAAGTGGGAAAAAGCAAATATGTGACCCGCTCTATCGAAATCAGTCGGAAGTCGCAACGGCTCATTTCAAAATAAACGTGGATTTGCGTAAAAAAATAGTTTTTCGGGGTTCGCGTGTTTTGTTTGATTTTAAATAAACAAAGTCTTGGCTTTCAGAATATGAAACTTGTTTCGGCAAATTCAGATGATAAATACAACTTAGAAGCTTGTAACGGCATAATTACAAGCGGAGAATGGAGTAACTTGAGGTCACAGCAGGCATAACAACAGCCGGTGTTTCTCGTTAGTGTTTTCCCCGGGAAACAAACACAATACGCAAAAATACACGTCTACACACACACACACACACTCGCAAGCTTCCCCCAGACCAGTAATCCAAACCAAAATATCTTCCCTTCGTAGTATAAATTCCACGGGTGGAGCTGTCAATTCTTCCTGGTCCTCCGGACCGCCTGGAAATCTCTTACCGGTACTAAGGACCGGGTAGGACCGGCACACTTTCAACACTGCATAAATGAGTTAAAGGAACTAAAATCCCAAATATTTTTTTACAGTGCACTTTTGCTCTGGAGTCATGCAGGTTCAAAGAAGATGAGAGAAGTTTGACTGTCCATTTGTGATAACTTTTAATGATCTGCCATTGTTCAGCCCATTGAGCAAATGCAGCAAGGAAACATGGGGATTGGAGAAGGTCACTTTTCAAGTGTAGCTTTGTAGAAAATAAACAGCACTTTCCCAGAGAGGATAACCTTCTCAAAAATGTACGTCCACTGCTATGCCACAGTATAACTATAT
Source organism: Notothenia rossii (assembly GCF_949606895.1). NCBI lineage: Eukaryota > Metazoa > Chordata > Actinopteri > Perciformes > Nototheniidae > Notothenia > Notothenia rossii. The sequence continues at coordinate 29,429,871 of NC_136903.1, read as the reverse complement.
TAATGTTATCTTCCCTTTTGAGGTCCTGGGATATGAAAGGTTCTAGGTTTCTGAATGGCTTAACCCCACTGCATTTTGAGCCATTGATGTCAATGGGTGGTCATGGTGAGGAATTCCTTTTGAAGACTATTGTAATGTAAGTTTAAAGTAAAGGATGTAATGTTTCCATCAGAAGGACTAAGTCGATTCCATTTCAATGTTCGTTAAACAAAAGTCATTCATTATCCAACATTTTAGCTTCGCCCATATTTTTTATCGGAAATAATCAGAGACAATTACTGCCTTTTCCAGTTTCTGACACTGTTGGTCAATCAGACAACAACTTTTTTGTATCAATTATCAAATTGACGTCCATACATAAAACTTAATATCCATTCTAATATACTCGTTGATTGGGGCCTACTGTATTAACCCAGTCTTTGTTTTTGGGTGAAATCTTTCTTAAACAGAGCGAGCTGGTGATTTTTTTCTGCCTGTGTGGATATTAACCAACCATTCTTTGCTGCTGTGAATGTCTGTGGTAGATCAGAGTTTACCAAGACATCATCCTCATGTTTATTGAATCTTTTATTAACACCAAATTGGAAAAGCCGGGCATTTCTCTGCACTCCCCTGCCTCTGCAGTCTCACACTCACCTCACTGTGCCTTGCACATAGTAGACAAAATGCTACTAATTTCCATAAAATATTCTGCTTCATTTAAAGTGCACCTATCAAGCTATTTTTAGGCAATATCATAGGTCTCAGATATATACAAATATATAAAAAACATGTCAATTAAGTGTTTTGCTCAAAAGACCAAACAGATCACCAATTCTAGCCATGCCTCGTATCCCTCTATTTCACTTCCTGTTTCAAAAGTGCTTATTTTGGGTATAAAGCTTTAACAAAAAATATATATTGATTAAAAAAAAAGGAGGGGGCTGGGCTAATGCGGGACTCGGCAGCTACTGTACTGTCTAAACTAAATACTGCCATGATGACACCCCATATCATGGATTATCAAGGATTATTTCTGAAACAGTATGGAGCTCAAAGGCTTTCTGTCACGATTTTGGTGTTATGTCACGGTTTTAGTGATATCTGTCTGGTAATGGGTTTTGTTTTGCTGTTCTGTGTTCCCCGTCTCATGTTTTCCTCCTTGTGTCTTGTCTGGTCCTACTTCCTGTGTGTGCCTTCCTGTCGTTAGTTTCCCTGGTGTGTCTGATTGCCTCATTGTGTTCACCTGTTGCCCTTTTGTTTCTCCCTCCTTTACCCGGCTGTTTCTTGTCCCGTGATTACCCCTCTCTGTATTAGTCTTGTATTTCCCTGTGTTCCCCTGTCGGTTCATTGTTTTTCTCTCCTGTCTCCCTCCATGTTGGTCACGGTCAGTTTTATGTGTTTATGCTACCTTGTGTTATCTATGTTTTCGATTCATACCATCTTTTTTTTATCAGCTTTTCATTAATGCTCGCTTTTGTTTCTAGACCTTTTACCTTTTTTGGGGTCGTACCTTTCCCGCGATCTTAACAGAGATCATAACAGAATGAACCGACCAACTTTGAACTCAGCAGACTCAGATTATTTTGCTCTACAGTCTTGGGTACTCTTTGGAGTACATTTTTTACACTTGGAATAACGCCTCATCTAGACGGGGTAGGGAGGCTGCCTTGAAGGAGGCACGCCAGGAGGTTGCTCGCAAGCCCTGGCTCTGGAGCTTGTTGCCCGAGTGGCAACAGCTTCTCACAAGTAGTCCTGAAGACTTGTCTGAAGCCTCTAACCCTTTCCTGGGGTATGACCAGGCCTTGGGAAGCCCACAGATCCTCCAAAAAATCTTAAGGAGACGCAAGACCAAGATTCCAGCCCGTGCTCCAGAACCGGCCAATACAGCCATGTTTCCGGCTCCAGTACCGGCCCATACAGCCATGGTTCCGGCTCCAGAACCGGCCCATACAGCCATGATCCAGGCTTCTGTTCAGGGCCCAGCAGCCATGGTCCCGACTCTGGCTCCTCGTTGCCTGTTGGCTCTCCGGCCGACGCCAGCTCCCCGTGTCCTGTCGGCGTACCGGCCGACTCCAGCACCTCGTCTCCTGTTGGCTCTCCGGCCGGCGCCAGCTCCCCGTGTCCTGTCGGCGTACCGGCCGACTCCAGCACCTCGTCTCCTGTTGGCTCTCCGGCCGACGCCAGCTCCCTGTGTCCTGTCGGCGTACCGACCGACTCAAGTCACCTCTCAAGTTACCTCTCCAGTTCCCTCTCAAGTCTCCTCTCGAGTCCCCTCTGTCCCTTCTCAAGTCCCCTATCAAGTCTCTTCTCGAGTCCCCTCTCAAGTTCCTTCTCAGGTCCCCTCTCGAGTCTCCTCTCGAGGGTCCTGCCAACTCCATGTCCTGTCCCGTTGGGGGTCTCGCCGACTAATCTTCTGCCGGGGGTCCTGCCAACCCTATGTCCTATGCCATTGGAGGTTCCATTGGGGGTCCTGCCAACTCCATGTCCTGTCCCGTTGGGGGTCCCTCTGACTACTCTTCTGCCGGGGGTCCTGCCAACACCATGTCCTGTGCCGTTGGAGGTCCCGCCGACTGCTCTTCTGCCGGGAG
>NC_136903.1:29327206-29427101 GCF_949606895.1 Notothenia rossii | reverse complement strand
TGTTATGTAGGTTTGTAAGACCCATAGTTAGCATGTGGGCATGTGCAGCTGTTGCTAAGTGATGTAGGTCTATAATGGTTTATTAAGCCTAACAGTTAAGGCGAGACACCCCAGGTGAATAGGGTACTTTTTTTTTTTTTACTTAAAGATATCAGCTAGAAATGTATCCAGTTAATTAACTACAAAAAGGAAATTGTTTCTTGTATTACAAGTTTTCTGAATATGCAAATTAGCCATTATCTCATTAAATATGCGCATATCTGGATAAAGCCAGGTTCAAAATTCTTGTTTCATTTTGTAGTCATATTAGCATCTAAAGCTTTTACAGAAGGGATTTTGGATATCTCTTTTTAACACTCCATAAATCAGAAAATACTGTCAACAGCCCTAAAATATCAATTTTCGCCATGTTTTTAGGTATAACATCTTATATAATTCAGGCTATGAATGACATATGAACAAACCCTTCTCTAAAAGCCTTCATAATATTGATAGGAATATAACTGGAAGGTTTGGTGTATGTAAGTTCTACTGAAGTGGACATTTCGGACTCAGAGTAGGAGAAAAAACTCATTTTGAGAAAACGACCTTTAAAGATTGCAGTGTGGCTCTAGATCAGGGGTTCTCAACCTTTTTTGGGCCAGCGCCCCCCTGTCCATTATCCAGGTCTCTTACAGCCCCCCATCAAAAAAAAGTAGACTTATTTTCTTCCCTGAATATTAATGTTGACTAATATTCTGTGTTATATCATTTAAAAAGCATGTCACTGAATGCCAAATAATAGATTTGATTTAACTGGGCAGTTGGAATATCATTATCATTAGTTTACCAGAGAGTAGGGCTGGGCGATATATCGATATTTAAGATATATCGATATATTTAAAAATAAGATATGGAATTAGACCATATCGCATATATCGATATAGTTCAAATTTGCGCTGTAATACTTGCTTCAGGCAAGCCGTTCCGTTGATAGGAACTCTCTGCACTGCTTCCCGCGCCCCAGCTCCGCCCCTCCCCTTTCATGCACAGAGGGGGAGGGGGAGGGACACTCCGGCACTCTTTAACAAACATGGAGAAGGCAACAACGTCTGCAGAGCGTACGGAGGATAGCCCCTTGGTTGGTAAAAGAAAAAGCAGTGGCTCAATCATTTGGAGATGGTTCGGATACAAATTGTCAGACGAGCAACAAAACCAAGCTATATGTAGGGAGTGCCATAAGCACATTGCAGCCAGTGGTGGAAGCACTACGAATCTTTTTTATCACTTAAAAACGTGGCACAAAGTGCAATATGAAGAGTGTGTGAAACTGCGCGCTGCAGAAGCCACAGGCACAAGCCGTCCCCAACCCGATAAAGCTCCAGCCCCAAAACAAAGCTCACTGCAAGCTTCATTTTCCCGCTGTGTGCCGTATGAGAGGAAAAGCGACAAGTGGCGTTCAATAACAAAGGCGGTGTCCTTTCACATTGCCAAAGACATGGTCCCTGTTGCAACAGTGGAACAGGTCGGGTTCAAAGAGCTAATTAAAAAGCTGGACCCGCGATACGAGCTTCCCAGTCGCAACTATTTTGCACGAGAAGCACTGCCGCAAATGTATAATGAAGTCAGACAGAACGTTGAAGGCCGGCTCGCTAACGTCACCCATTTTGCGCTGACCAGCGATATGTGGTCAAGCAGGACGTGTGAGCCTTATATGAGCGTGACAGTTCACTTCATGCAAGACTGGGAGATGAAAACAGCTTGTCTCCAAACAAGTTATTTTCCCGACGATCACACCGGTGAGAATATAGCTGAGGCCCTGCAGGACTCAATCGCAAGCTGGAAACTTCAAGAAAAGCATCTGGTTGCTATAACAACCGACAACGGGAGCAACATCGTGAAAGCAGTTCAGCTGAACAAGTGGCTGAGGATGCAGTGCTTCGGTCACAGACTACACTTGGCTATCGGTGAGTGCAATGGAGTATATTTTCCCTTAAACAAAAAAATATTGAAATGTTAGTTTTTCCTCATTTTCCTTTGTGTGTCTGTCTGCAACTTTGTGTTTTATGCTGCTGTCTTGGTCAATGGCCAGGTCTCCGTTAAAAAAAATCATTCAGGCTAGGTTAAATAAATTAATAATAACTTAAAGTGCTAAAAGTAAGATCACTTACAATAGGCCTACAGGTAGATTTCAGAACCATATTTATTAGATTATTGGATAAGAATGAGGGATGCATTAATGTGTTTACCACTTTAATGTTACAGCTGGTAAAGGTGAGGTAATATGACTTTAAAATGCTGGTTAGCCTGTTGATATCATCAAGGTAATATTTAGCTATTATGATTTCTCTGGCCTGAAAGAGCACACTGCAAAGTGACTAAACGTAGGCCTAAACATTGTGGAGTTTTAGTGGAGTAGAAATATGAAGCAGCATTAAAATATAGCATAAATAACAACAACAAGAACAAAACATGAGTAAATGCACATGCAGTATAATCTAATTTATAAATTATACAAAAATAATAATACATACAAATCACTTACAGGATTAAAATTCAGAAAGTAACTGATTATAGGCTAATATTTGATATTTATGCCCATTTGATTAATAGTTCTTTATGATTTTGACAGGACATGGCTTGAATGACAAGCGCGTCACCCGGGCCATTTCTCTGTGCAAGAGAATTGTAAGCTGTTTTTCGTACAGCTGGAAGAAAAGGAGACAGCTTGCTGAAGTCCAGATTCAGCTGGGTCTGCCAAGTCACCAACTCATAACCGAGTCTGCCACACGCTGGGGATCAAAGCAGCAGATGATCCAGAGAGTCCTGGAGCAGGAGGGCGCACTGGCAAAAGTCCTGTCTGGTGACAACAAGACCAGGCATCTTATCCTTACCTGGCAGGACTTAGAGGTCCTAGAAGCAGTCCAAAAGGTCCTGAAACCTCTCCAGCACTTTACCGATGCTTTATCAGGTGAGGAATACGTCACTCTATCCTATGTGAAACCTGTGCTGCACCTTTTTAAAGAAAGTCTCCTGGCATGTGAAGAGGGTGACAGTGAGCTTTGCAAATCAATCAAGACCAGCATTGTTGAGTACCTCAACAGCAAGTATTCTGACCCAGCCACTACTGACCTATTGGAGATGGCTTCATTTGTGGATCCACGGTTCAGGGCCACCTACATCCCGAGTGAAAAAGTCGATGCATTGAAGCACAGAGCTGTCTTGGAGGTGGAGACACTACTGGCTGATCAGAGCAGCGGTCACCTGACGCCTGACCTACATGTGCCCACTGTGCCTGAGCCTGCAGATGGAGAAGCAGCAGGTGCACCAAAAGCTAAGAGGACACTGGCAAGCTTCTTCAAGCAGCGCACAGCCACCACCACTGCACCAACCAAGAGGGGCGCTATTGAAAATGAACTGTCAAGTTACTTGCAGTCAGCAAGTGTGGAGAGTGACACTGATCCACTCAAGTGGTGGAAGGAACATGCAGTTGTCTTTCCAGCTCTGAGCCACCTGGCTAAAAAGTATCTCTTGGTACCAGCTACCAGTTCACCCTCCGAAAGGGTTTTTAGCTGCAGTGGGAATATTGTGACCTCCCACAGAGCATCTCTGAAGCCGGATGCCGTGGACAGGCTAGTGTTTCTTGCACAAAACCTTTAGGCCTAAATGAAGGAGGACACGCTTGTCTTCTAATGTCTACCTCAAGACAGCACTACTGTTATCGAAGTCAAAAAAATAACATGTTTACTGAGTTTACAGTCTTTTTCTTGTGCAACTGGTTGAGAGAGTTCAGATAAGCTATTAAGTAAAAAAAAAAACAGGTAATCTCAAGCTGATGTTTAAACAAGTTTTTCTTAAACCGAGCACTTTATTTTGTTATCTCTTTATATATAAATGCTGCCCTCAGAAAAAGATTTACCTATTTTATTTTATAGGCTAATTTTATTTAAGATATTTTATTTATTTAAAAGTGCACCTTACGGAGCTTTGTTATACAGTGTTTATGTTTACATTTTATAGTGAGTTTTCAATAAAACTACTCGTATTTGGCTTTGACTTTGACTGAGCATTTCATTTCACAGCTCTCACTTTGCGGAAAAAATATCGGGATATATATCGTATATCGATATTCAACCTAAATATATCGGGATATGACTTTTGGTCCATATCGCCCAGCCCTACCAGAGAGCAGAAAATGCATGTGAATGTGAATAAAAATGATATTTATGAGTGTTAAAAAAACTCAGACAAGAGCAGAGAATACAAACAGACTGCTACGGAACAGCAGCAATTTCACACATGTCCAGTGCAGAACAAACAGTAGGCTACAAAACTGTACATTAGGCCTACAGAACTAACAGGTCGGAAAGGTGTTGCATTTCGCCAAATTGCGGGGGGGGGGAAGGTTAGTGTGAGCTCTGCGCTTGGTGGTTCTCTGCCAGTTTCTTCACTGCGGGTTGCAGAGAACTTAGTTTCAGTCGCAGTGCACCTGAGGCCGTCAAGTTCAAGCGATTGCGGTACTTGGACTGCATGTGGAGGACCTGGCTGAATCCCTGCTCCACGAGGTATGTGGTTGGGAAAGCCAGAAGAAGCAGCCTCGCTTTCTCCCAGAGAGCCGGGTAACGCTGAGAGTATTTTACCCACATGTTGCCCCAGCCAGAGGTGCGGAAAATAGCCTGGGCCTCATCGTCACTCTGGATGTCGATGAGATGCTCCTGTATTGCTGGCTCGCATTCCGCCACGTCCGCCTGAAAGGGCTGCACCACCCAGGTGGGAACATCGAGGTCCAAAAGATCTCTGAAGCGGATCTTCAAGTCGGCATTCACCATCCTCAGTGGGTCTGTGTAAATGAGGAGGCGCTCATCGGTAAGAGCCTCAGACACCTGCGATGAGTATAACCAGGAAATTGTTATCGGTGCAGAATGTTACCATCCGATTTTAAACTGGTTATTTTATTGCTAATTAGTTTACTAATTGATGTTTCTTTATTGTCATAATACATTCAGAACATAAGTTATTTATACTAACCAGGAACACAAATATAGTGTTGCATAGAGTAGCCTACATTTATTACATGTATTATTTATTATTATCATTATTTAGTAGCCTAGGCTAGATCACCTTGGTCAACAGCGGGAAATGAGCAAACTGCCTCCTGCCTATGCTCTGCCAGTATAGATCCAGCCTGGAGGTGAGACTGTGGATGACCGCCTTGCTCTGGATCAGAGTAACTCCTTTTCCTTGGAGCTTCAGCGTGACTTCATTCATTTTGCCAAAGAAGTCTGCGAGGTACATGATGTCGCAGCGGCTGGATGACACCTGTTCCCAGAGTGCTGCATCCACCTCCTCCAGGAACTCCACGATGCTGTCAAACAGCTCACAAAAACGAGCAAGGCCGTTTCCTTTTGAGAGCCAGCGGACATCAGTGTGGAGAAGAAGACGCTCAAAGGTCTCATCATTTTCCTGACACAGCTGTCGGAACAATCTGTTATTCAGGGCGTGGGCTTTTATTTTGTTTATTGCCTTTACTGCAACATTGAGAGACTCGTGGAGAGGTGGACTTTTAGATTTGGCCACAAGGTTGTGGCGGTGCAAGACACAGTGGACTGTGAGGACATGCGGGACCTGCTCCTTCAGCAGAGTGGTGAAGCCACGGTACCTGCCAACCATGGAAGGGGCACCGTCAGTAGCACATGCGAGGATGTTGTTGATCGGGATTGACTTCTCCTGTAGATAAGCATCCAGTGCATTAAAAATGGTCTGGCCCTTGGTGTCTGTGACCAGATATTTGGAAAATAAAAATTCCTCAGCCATCTCCTGACTGTTGGAGGTGCTATAGCGGACATAGGCCATCAACAGAACATTGTTGTCAGAAGTGGTTGTCTCATCCAGCTGAAGGCTGAATGGAGTTTCCCGCAGGATGGCACACAGCTGCTCCTCTGTATCAGCGCCCATTTAATCAATCCTGCGTGCTACGGTGTCATTACTGAGTGGGATGGATTTCAGCACGTGTGTGGGATCACGCTCCATCACAGTAGATATGACCTCTTTGATGGCAGGGAGTACCAACTTCTCTCCGATTGTGAACGGCTGCCCACATTTGGCTATCGGCAAGGAGATGTTATATGACGCTATTAGCCCGCTATCAGTCTGGGTGGTCTTCCTAGCGAAGAGACTGCTGATGGTGCTCCTACCATGTTTCTCTTTGAGGGCCTGGAAGAACGGACGCTCCTTATCTGCCTTATCCGGGTGGATCTTGGTAAGGTGCTCCTTTTAAACGTGAGGGTTTCATTCCCTCATTGGAAAATACATGTTCGCAAAGTAAACACATTGGGAGTTGTGCATTGGTAGGAGACGGTATGAAGCCATAGCTAAGATATTCAATAGAGTACTGTCTGCATTTTATCTTTTTCGCGGCCATTTTGCTGATGTGATATGATTTTTGATGTTTTATGATGCTAATATTTAGGGGGGGGGGGGGTAGTGTCACGATATGGCGGCAAAGGCTAGAGGGCTAGCTGGTGACATGACAAGACATCGTGCCGGGAGCGGACCAGAAGTCGTTGTAATTTTGAACAAACAGAGCTCTGTGTGGAGCAGCCTGGCTAGCCAGCTCTTCCATGTCTTAGCAGACATAGAAACGGGTATTATTTTCATAAACTGACCACTTAGTTCGAATCTGTTAGTGGAATTTGTCATATCAAAACATATCAAAATTTAACAAAGTGACACAGATTATTAACAGTCGAGATCCCAAAATTACAACGACTTCCGGTCCGCTCCCGGCTGCTTTTTGTAGGGTACGTTCGTAAATGCGCTCCGAGCGCTCCGAGCGTCCCCGTTCCACAGTCCAGAGGGCTGCGCTCTGAGCGCTCACAGCTGGGTTCTCTGGCGGAACAGACGGGTTGTCCGAGCGGACTGACCGTTCGTGCATTTACGAACGTACCCGTAATAACACTGCGGACAGCTGACCAATCGCAAGCAGAGTTGTGGTTTCCTATAGCAACAAAAGATGCTGACAGCTGCTTTTTGTACAGGAAAAGACGCTGTGGCCAGCGTTTTTCATGACAAAAAGACATTATGCGTGAACGCCCCCCAAGAACACCTCAACGCCCCCCTTTCAAAAATATTGCTTCCAGCGCCCCCCGATGTTCTCTGAACGCCCCCTGGGGGGCGGTACCGCCCCCGTTGAGAACCAGTGCTCTAGATAAACCCTCCTGTTCTTTGGATGACAGCTTGCGCCTCGACGCACTCCGTGAAGGTATTTCATGTTCGGGGTCATTTGTTTTTTGTATAACCTTGCTTCGTGCAAGTGACAATTGTTGTTGTCTTCTCTGTGAACTGTGTGTTTCGCTGTTCTTTTGCCCTTTTGAGATTTACATTTCTAGCGGAAAGCTAACCAGGAAGTGTTTTAGCACACCACGTGACGCATCTGAACGAATCACGTTGTCAGAAGTTGACACCAGCCAATGAGATTTTGTTTCTTGGTATAAGACCCCTTTGTACTTTCACGATTGGTTGCTCCTTACAAAGTAAATTACCATATTTGGATCCGATGAGATTGTGCAGGAGAGACGGAGCTTTCCAACAATTATCTCTGATGACATGGTGCAAACAGTGGTCGCGGTACTTTATGTTACGTTAGAATGCTAACTTTTGGTGAATTTAGGAGAAATATACAGACGCAAATAGACAAACTATAGTAAAATAAACACTTAAATATGTATTTCGTACGTTTTCCTTCCAAAAGCCTGAAAGAAAACATATTATAGAATATAAATAGCACAAAATCTCAAAATTGACCAGTGCATGAAAAACGATGTTTTTGCCTGCCGTGTGTCGCCTTTAACAAACAATTTATGCGGCTCATATCCCTGAAAGCCGGGCCGGCCCTGCACCACCTTTTTTTTCTTTTCTTTTTTAAGCGGCCCCCCTCCCCACTTTTGGTAGCACCCCCTGAGAAAAATGACTTCCCGCGGCTATGCAAGTCTCACCCTTTGAGAGTGAGAGTTACGCAATTTAACCTCTGCACATGCCTCACGCCACACTTGCCATTTCACACGCTTTTTTCCCCCTCTCACTACTTTATAATTATTATTTTTATTTAATGATATATTTCCATAACTTGTTGCTTGAGGCCTGCCGTAGTTCGAGTCGGGACAGGGTGAACCCGCCCTATTCTGCCCCCGATTGGCTGACCGAGATATGTGATAACCACTCATCAGCCCTCAAGGCTAAATCTAACCAACCCAACGAAAGGCACCACGTATACAAGTTTTTACAAATATCTTTATTTTGATGAAGTCAACGGTGGGTCTGACTATGTGAGACTTAACGTCACACAGGCTGCTGGTGAGCAGTGTGGCAGGTTGCTGCGGTGGGTTTAACAACAAACAAGCGTGACTAATAGCAGTGTTAGTTAAATCATCACGTATTTGCGTGTGTGAGCTAATGGATATTTACTATGAGCTAAGGGCATTTACAGTACTGTACCTGTGCTGTTTGCATTTCTGTCTAATAAAAATATTCAATCAATCAAACAGTAACATGTAGCTATCTTTTGAGACTGGATCATTCATTCCTTAACTGTATACTTCGATTTCTGTCTGATGTTTGTCTGTTAGTTTGAAAGTCTGAAAGATGTCAGGTAGACTCTTGGCTCTTGTCACATTTTCTTAACATTTTCTTAATAGATTGTAAAGTTATTGACCACATCTGAAAAACAAACCGTTTCAGCTACATTACTTTACCAGATCAGTTTCCTAAACTTCTCCCATACAACGGACCTGACGAGCGTGACAAACTGAGTGAGGAGTTTCTGGACTACCAGTCCATGGACATTGCCATGCCCGAAGACCCAGCCACGTTCGACATTGAGAGCTTTTGGGGGAATATAGCATCAATGAAGAATAAGGTAAGAATTATTCTGCCCCCTTTGAAATACCCATTGACGTAATCAACTTAATTCTATACAAAAATACTTGAGAGTAATTAGGCTTCCTATGTACATTTTTCAAAGGTGACCGGTATCAGCATATTTGGGAGGCTCTCTCGTATCGCCAAGTTGGTGTTGGTACTTCCACATTCAAATGCTGTTGCTGAACGAGTGTTCTCTGTGGTGGGACTGAACAAAACCGAAACAGTTTGGCTCTTGATGGAACTCTATCATCCATCATGACTGTGAAGATGGCAAACCTTGAGCCACAGTGTTTCAAATGGGAGCCCCCTCCCTCTGTCATCAAGGCATCACAATCTGCCACAAACATCTACAACATGAGACATGTCATGTAAACCAAAACACACAAACAAAGACATGCACTTTTTTTATAATATATATTATATATATATAATATCCCCTCCTCCTTCGCGTCGAAAGGAGCCAGTTGAGGTGGTTCGGGCACCTAGTTAGGATGCCACCTGGGCGCCTCCCTAGGGAGGTGTTCCAGGCACGTCCAGCTGGGAAGAGACCAAGGGGTAGACCTAGGACCAGGTGGAGGGATTATATCTCTTCGCTGGCCTGGGCGCGCCTTGGGATCCCCCAGTCAGAGCTGGTTGATGTAGCCAGGGAAAAGAAAGTTTGGGGCTCTCTGTTGGAACTGCTACCTCCGCGACCCGAACACGGATAAGCGGGAGAAGATGGATGGATGGATGGAAGTAGTAAGATTCATCCCGCTTTCGTCTCATTAGTATGCATAAAAAAGTGACAGGTCACACCTCCCCCCATTATGCAAATGAGCTAAGTCCCGCCTCCCCTTTGATCGAGGTGTGAGTTCTCAAGTAGGTGTGATATCCCAAGTAGGTGTGAGATCCGTCGATAGGAAGGGGTTGATGTGTATTCACAGGTGTGAAAAGCCCCCACTGTTGCGCCTTATGGTGTATCATAAAAAATGTTTCAATCACATTAGTATGCATAAAAAGTGACAGGTGGGCCCGCCCCCAAGTCTGTTAAAACAAAATGCCGCTTCCATCACATTAGTATGCATAAAAGTGACAGAAGGGCCCGCCCCAATTATGTGATGTCAGAAGACCGAGGGGGTGGAGTGAGATAAAAAAAAAAAAGAACCCCTTGCAGATAAAAAGCCAGTCATTTCCAATCATCAAGTCATCTTTCCAAAAAGAAAAAATGGCCAAGAGACGCCTCGATATGGGTTTAATCAGCGAGACGCCTGTGACAACTTACCGCCATCCGTCCGGAGCGCCAATCAAGAAACGGATGCAGTATCTGTGCCGGGTTCAAACACCTCCGGTCGAAGATCTTGAAGAGAAATGGCTTCTGGAAAATGAACATGTTTGGGGATACGTATTCAAATATATAGCGAATGAACTGCATTTCTACAATCTGAAGAATGGAGAAATGTATGGACCCCACAGTGTTAAAGCGACGTTGACCTCAACAGATTGGGCTGTGTTAACTCTGGTGTCTTCCAGAGATCTCCACGCAACCATTGTATCGGAAGAAGTAGTGCATCAAGAAAATACTGTGAAACCAGCGGTGTACAAGATATTTGCAACAAAAAGCAAAGAAACGCAAACAGAAAGCAAGATCAGAGAAGAGTTTTCACCGTTACCCCCCAATGTGGAGGAAGAAGAAGGAAATATCCCCCCGCCGCCAGAAGTGAAAAGAGTCCTGACAAGCACTGTCTGGGAAACTAAAAGCGGACCATCTGGGCGATGGTATTACCGCGCAAGCCGTTTGCTGACGCAGGGGGGAGGGGTTCTCTCTAAAATACAGTGTCCTGCCATCTCTCTCTGTTTCTGCTGATGTGTAAAATATACAAAATAACGTTTTATATACTTACTCTCTTGTTAAAAGGTGATGAAGTTTGTAGCGTAAGCCAGCCATCAGTGTTCTAGTTTTAAGGATCGAAGGATCCAATGTATTTTTAAATGGAGCAGAAATAGAACTAGTCTCCCAGTGCAAGTATCTTGAACAGAGAGTGTCATATTGGACTCGCACTTGACTTTTTAACATATCCAGAAAGTATCCAATACCATGAAATTCAACTTGCAACATTTTAAACAAATTAGACCTTTTTCTTAACTGTCAATGCTGCAAAGTCATACCTCCACTGTATGATTCTATCCCACATTGAATACTGTTTTACAAACTGGTCGTTTGCTTGTGCCACACACCTGAAACCCATAGAACAGCTGTTCAAGAGAGCTATCCAGGTGTTTGACAGAAAGCCACAGTCATACCACCACTGTACCATCCTTGAATATGCTGCTCATGCTCTTTCTGCATATCATGTATTTATTTTTGCTGTATGTATATATATAAATGTCATGTTCTTATATGCTGTATGTGACGGGACTATAGATGGAAATTAGCTCAGAGCTAAAATCCGGCTCATTTACACTTGTAAGCATTATATTTGTTTTAAAGTGTTCATCAATGTGCACTACTGTAGCCCTGAAGAAAATTAAACATTAAAATATGTTATCGATGTCTCCATTCCCAGTTTGTTTTGGGAATAATTGCGATGTTTACTATGTTTTTGGTAGCTCTTAACAAAAAAGAATTTTTGTAAAAGACTACGACTCTAAAAGGCAAGTTTGTGATTTTAACACTGTTTCGATTAAACAATACATTATACAATATTACGACATTTTGCCATATTTTTAACACAATCTTTTTTCTTTGGTTGTAGGGCTTCAAGATATTTTGCATGTCATGCATAAACACGGTGTCATCTTTTCCTTGAAACTGACGTGCTTCCCGTTTTACAAAACAAGTTATTTTTCTGCTTCTTCATCCTCTGAATTTTCCTCCCCCGTCCTTCTTCCTTCAGCCAGCACAACAAGAATCAAGGTGGATCTGTGAAATGAAACACCTCTTCCCAAAGCGTGACTTCCCTATTGAGAGCATGCGTCTAGGGCAGTAGGGTCTAAACCAATTGGCCAGATATAATAACATGCAGAACATATGGTATGTTTGAAGACTAACCATTTATCCAGTTCAAGCTGTCTTTAAGATGTGACATTGCACTCTGACTATCCCCCGTAAAATCGTGACAAACTATTACTTATTCTGAAATTTGACCTCTTGCTGCTTGGTTGAAAATTATAGATGAAAAAATAACTTTAAAAAAAAAAGACTCAAACAGCGAGGGACATTATACTGGTGAAAAAACTCTCAACGACGATGTTCAGTAAACGATCAATCAAAATCGAAGGATTCAATGTATTTTTAAATGGAGCAGAAATAGAACTAGTCTCCCAGTGCAAGTATCTTGAACAGGGAGTGTCATATTGGAACTCGCACTTGACTTTTTAAGAAACATATCCAGAAAGTATCCAATACCATTAAATTCAACTTGCAACATTTTAAACAAATTAGACCTTTTTCTTAACTGTCAATGCTGCAAAGTCATACCTCCACTGTATGATTCTATCCCACATTGAATACTGTTTTACAAACTGGTCGTTTGCTTGTGCCACACACCTGAAAACCATAGAACAGCTGTTCAAGAGAGCTATCCAGGTGTTTGACAGAAAGCCACAGTCATAACACCACTGTACCATCCTTGAAAATCACAATTTCTTGAGTTTTTGACATTTTTTATGTCTTTTAAAAGTATGTGTTTTTAAAAAAATAATATTTACATGGGCTGGTCCCCCTCCCCTTGGGGGAATTCATCCACAGAAAACACACTGGATGCAGCACTAGGTCAGAAACCAGAGGAGACTGTGAAGTCCACCACAGACGGACCACCTTTGGACAAAATGTCCTCTCCATTAAAGGCAGCTCATTGTGGAATAGCCCCCCCCCAACTGAGATATGGGATTGTCCCACTCTCAATAGTTTTAAAGGTCAACTTAAAGAACTGTTGAGCAACAAACAGACGTGTAATCACTGTTAAATAAATGCACTTTAACACAGGGGTATCTCCTCTTGCACTTTATGTATTGCTTTTATCTTATCTTGCACTTTATATATCATAGCTGCTACATTGTACTGCCATGTGGTCAATGCTTGTATGCTGCTCATGCTCTTTCTGCATATCATGTATTTTATTTTTGCTGTATATATATATATAAATGTCATGTTCTTATATGCTGTATGGGACGGGACTACAGATGGAAATTAGCTGAAAGCTAAAATCCGGCTCATTTACACTTGTAAGCATTATTTTTGTTTTAAAGTGTTCATCAATGTGCACTACGGTAGCCCTGAAGAAAATTAAACATTAAAATATGTTATCGATGTCCCCATTCCGAGTTTGTTTTGGGAATAATTGCGATGTTTACTATGTTTTGGTAGCTCTTAACAAAACAGAATTTTTGTAAAAGACTGCGACTCTAAAAGGCAAGTTTGTGATTTTAACACTGTTTCGATGAAACAATACATTATACAATATTACGACTTTTTGCCATATTTTTAACACAATATACTTGTACCTTTTTTTTTTTTGTGGTTGTAGGGCTTCAAGATATTTTGCATGTCATGCATAAACACGGTGTCATCTTTTCCTTGAAACTGACGTGCTGCCCGTTTTACAAAACAAGTTATTTTTCTGCTTCTTCATCCTCTGAATTTTCCTCCCCCGTCCCTCTTCCTTCAGCCAGCACAACAAGAATCAAGGTGGATCTGTGAAATGAAACACCTCTTCCCAAAGCGTGACTTCCCTATTGAGAGCATGCGTCTAGGGCAGTAGGGTCTAAACCAATTGGCCAGATATACTAACATGCAGAACGTACGGTATGTTTGAAGACTAATCATTTATCCAGTTCAAGCTGTCTTTAAGATGTGACATTGCGCTCTGACTATTTCCCGTAAAATGGTGACAAACTATTACTTATTCTTAAATTTGACCTCTTGCTGCTTGGTTGAAAATGATAGTTGAAAAATAACTTAAAAAAAAAAAAAAGACTCAAACAGCGAGGGACATTATACTGGTGAAAAAAACTCTCAATTATACAGATGACTCCCCCTCCACTCAACGCAATAAGTCCCTCCCTCCACTCAGCAAAGCATCTCAAACTAAGGACCCCACTAAGACGACAGTTTGTAAACTAGCTATGGATCTGAGAAAAACCAAGTCTCCCCCCGTGAGTTGCAGCCAGGAACAAACTCCTGGACTACCATCATCACCACCATTCTGGACACCCGAATCTTGCAGTACAACTGCTGCTTATTTTGCTCCTTGGGCCAAGACGTCTCTGTTTATGGACACAGTGAAATCAGTGTTGGTTGATATTGTGGAGGGGGTGATACATCGGTACAGAGAAGAAATATGCAACGGATGCCGAGTCAGTCACCCCGGCCAGAGGCAACACGATTGTCTGAATGACATGCCCGATTTTTTCTTCAGAAACAATTACAACACGTTAATGAAAAGACTCTGGTCGATCTCAGTAATGAAGTCGGTGAGCCAGACTCTTATTGATAAAGAAATTTTCACGGATGATTGGAGGATCCAAGGCGCTTCGGAGGCTTTTCTGCACAATCTCAAAAATTGTAGACGCCTCAAGGAGAGACTTGAAAAGATCCATGCCGAGTTGGATGGAGAAGAAGAAGACTAATAACCTGCGGTTGGTTGAAGCCAGGGATTTTTTCTTTTTCGATACATTGACTTTTTCTTTAAAGTAAAATAAAAATGGGGAACTACTATGCAAAACGCTCCGTATATATATTGATCAGAATGTAGTCAATACCCTTTTAATAAGTGTGGTGATGAGGACGATTGAAAACAGAGTGAATAGTGATCCCCGTGTAAACAGAATGGCTGAAGTTTGTAAACTAGAAGACATTTTGGATATCGTTCGTTCTGGCAGTACTATTCCTGGTCATTGGGAAACGATTGTAAACGAAACATTTAAAGTGGTCCTGGAATCTTCATTTTCCGAAACATTCTGTAACATTACCGAAGAAATGAAACAAACATCAAAAGTGTATCATGTGCTCTCATTGTATGCTCTGTTTGTAGATGTAATGCATCTTTGTGTCAAAAACAGCATACACATGAATATTTTGACTGAAGTGAAAAAACTCCATCATTATATTTCCAGTAATCTGGGGAATTCTAAGCTGGAGACGGTCCTGGGGATGTTACAATCAGTATAACTATTGATTTTGTGTGTGAAAATGTTTAAATGTAAATAGGAAAAAAAAATTTTTTATTAAAAAAAGTGTTTTTTACATTTTAAAAACTGTTGTCTTCATTATAGCAAGGGGAGCGTGTCTGATACATGTGTATTACAGTCCTTCACATGCACTGTTGTCTTCATTATAACAAGGGGAGGGTAACAGTGAAGATGTATGATACATGTGTATTGAAACGTGCGTATTATACCCCTGTGGGGGTATAATACGCACGTTTCAATACAGTCATCTGTATAATTGAGTTTTTTTCACCAGTATAATGTCCCTCGCTGTTTGAGTCTTTTTTTTTTTTTAAGTTATTTTTCAACTATCATTTTCAACCAAGCAGCAAGAGGTCAAATTTAAGAATAAGTAATAGTTTGTCACCATTTTACGGGAAATAGTCAGAGCGCAATGTCACATCTTAAAGACAGCTTGAACTGGATAAATGGTTAGTCTTCAAACATACCGTACGTTCTGCATGTTAGTATATCTGGCCAATTGGTTTAGACCCTACTGCCCTAGACGCATGCTCTCAATAGGGAAGTCACGCTTTGGGAAGAGGTGTTTCATTTCACAGATCCACCTTGATTCTTGTTGTGCTGGCTGAAGGAAGAGGGACGGGGGAGGAAAATTCAGAGGATGAAGAAGCAGAAAAATAACTTGTTTTGTAAAACGGGCAGCACGTCAGTTTCAAGGAAAAGATGACACCGTGTTTATGCATGACATGCAAAATATCTTGAAGCCCTACAACCACAAAAAAAAAAAGGTACAAGTATATTGTGTTAAAAATATGGCAAAAAGTCGTAATATTGTATAATGTATTGTTTCATCGAAACAGTGTTAAAATCACAAACTTGCCTTTTAGAGTCGCAGTCTTTTACAAAAATTCTGTTTTGTTAAGAGCTACCAAAACATAGTAAACATCGCAATTATTCCCAAAACAAACTCGGAATGGGGACATCGATAACATATTTTAATGTTTAATTTTCTTCAGGGCTACCGTAGTGCACATTGATGAACACTTTAAACCAAAAATAATGCTTACAAGTGTAAATGAGCCGGATTTTAGCTTTGAGCTAATTTCCATCTGTAGTCCCGTCCCATACAGCATATAAGAACATGACATATATATATATACAACAAAAATAAAATACATGATATACAGAAAGAGCATGAGCAGCATACAAGCATTGACCACATGGCAGTACAATGTAGCAGCTATGATATATAAAGTGCAAGATAAGATAAAAGCAATACATAAAGTGCAAGAGGAGATACCCCTGTGTTAAAGTGCATTTATTTAACAGTGATTACACGTCTGTTTGTTGCTCAACAGTTCTTTAAGTTGACCTTTAAAACTATTGAGAGTGGGACAATCCCATATCTCAGTTGGGGGGGGGCTATTCCACAATGAGCTGCCTTTAATGGAGAGGACATTTTGTCCAAAGGTGGTCCGTCTGTGGTGGACTTCACAGTCTCCTCTGGTTTCTGACCTAGTGGTGCATCCAGTGTGTTTTCTGTGGATGAATTCCCCCAAGGGGAGGGGGGCCAGCCCATGTAAATATTATTTTTTTAAAAACACATACTTTTAAAAGACATAAAAAATGTCAAAATCTCAAGAAATTGTGATTTTCAAGGATGGTACAGTGGTGTTATGACTGTGGCTTTCTGTCAAACACCTGGATAGCTCTCTTGAACAGCTGTTCTATGGGTTTCAGGTGTGTGGCACAAGCAAACGACCAGTTTGTAAAACAGTATTCAATGTGGGATAGAATCATACAGTGGAGGTATGACTTTGCAGCATTGACAGTTAAGAAAAAGGTCTAATTTGTTTAAAATGTTGCAAGTTGAATTTCATGGTATTGGATACTTTCTGGATATGTTAAAAAGTCAAGTGCGAGTCCAATATGACACTCTCTGTTCAAGATACTTGCACTGGGAGACTAGTTCTATTTCTGCTCCATTTAAAAATACATTGGATCCTTCGATCCTTAAAACTAGAACACTGATGGCTGGCTTACGCTACAAACTTCATCACCTTTTAACAAGAGAGTAAGTATATAAAACGTTATTTTGTATATTTTACACATCAGCAGAAACAGAGAGAGAGATGGCAGGACACTGTGTTTTAGAGAGAACCCCTCCCCCCTGCGTCAGCAAACGGCTTGCGCGGTAATACCATCGCCCAGATGGTCCGCTTTTAGTTTCCCAGACGGTGCTTGTCAGGACTCTTTTCACTTCTGGCGGCGGGGGGATATTTCCTTCTTCTTCCTCCACATTGGGGGGTAACGGTGAAAACTCTTTTCTGATCTCGCTTTTTGTTTGCGTTTCTTTGCTTTTTGTTGCAAATATCTTGTACACCGCTGGTTTCACAGTATTTTCTTGATGCACTACTTCTTCCGATACAATGGTTGCGTGGAGATCTCTGGAAGACACCAGAGTTAACACAGCCCAATCTGTTGAGGTCAACGTTGCTTTAACACTGTGGGGTCCATACATTTCTCCATTGTAGAAATGAAGTTCATTCGCCATATAGTTGAATACGTATCCCCAAACTTGTTCATTTTCCAGAAGCCATTTCTCTTCAAGATCTTCGACCGGAGGTGTTTGAACCCGGCACAGATACTGCATACGTTTCTTGATTGGCGCTCCGGACGGATGGCGGTAAGTTGTCACAGGCGTCTCGCTGATTAAACCCATATCGAGGCGTCTCTTGGCCATTTTTTCTTTTTGGAAAGATGACTTGATGATTGGAAATGACTGGCTTTTTATCTGCACGGGGTTCTTTTTTTTTTTATCTCACTCCACCCCCTCGGTCTTCCGACATCACATAATTGGGGCGGGCCCTTCTGTCACTTTTATGCATACTAATATGATGGAAGCTGCATTTTGTTTTAATAGACTTGGGGGCGGGCCCACCTGTCACTTTTTATGCATACTAATGTGATTGAAACATTTTTTATGATACACCATAAGGCGCAACAGTGGGGGCTTTTCACACCTGTGAATACACATCAACCCCCTCCTATCGACGGATCTCACACCTACTTGGGATATCACACCTACTTGAGATCTCACACCTCGATCAAAGGGGAGGCGGGACTTAGCTCATTTGCATAATGGGGGGAGGTGTGACCTGTCACTTTTTTATGCATACTAATGAGACGAAAGCGGGATGAATCTTACTACTGATGGATTATATATATATTATTCTGGTTCTAATTTTGTTATACTGAAGAAAAAAAAATGCACTAAAGGAAAAGGCTGCTATTGTTTCTTAAAAGGCTGCTATGTTTTCTTTATATTGACATTTTATAAATAAATGTATTTTATTTGTCAAACTTTTTCTTGTTACAATTGCTTTCATTTCTACTTGTGCTGGTCAATTATTAACACTATATAAGCATGAGGAGGCCGACAGTGCAGGGAGAGCAGCTGGCATGGGGGTGAAGAGACATCACAACAGTCTTAATGTTAATTTAAATTGAGATATTCCTCTAAATCAACGTTAAAAAAGGCCAAAAACAATTCGCCGCCGACCTTTGGTCGGTGGCCGAAGGCATCTTCCCCCAAAAGTCTCACTCCTACTTTTTACTGAAACTTGGCAGCCCTATATAGAGTTAGCATGATGAGCCTCGGTGGCCAGGGAGGCTATTGAGGCTTCCTGCCTCTGGAGAGCGTCTTCAACTCTCTCGAAACGGTCTCTAGGTGAAGAGGAGTGCGCTGGGTCCATGTTCTGGCCAGATGATTCTGTCACAATCTTATGAAGGACCCAAATGCAGCACTCGAGAAACCCAGGAGTATTGGTAATGTACTTTATTGGTAATAATACCAGAACAGAGGGATACCAGCAGAACAGTATCAGCCGGATGATATGCAGGCAAACGAACCAGAGGACAGCAGGCAGAAGGTGAACCAGGGCCGGGCAGAGGGTTAGGGAGCAGGCGAGGCGGTCAACGTAGGTACAGGCAGGGTCAGACAGCAGGCAAGGCAGGATAGTCCAAGGACAGGCAGCATCGGGGAACAGGCAGAGCAGGCAGGTCAGGGACCGGCAGGGTCGGAACCAGGTAGGCAATCTGGTAACAAAGGCGTGAAAGACTAGAATGAAGACAAAGTACGATCTGGCAACGGGTGTCTGTCTGGTGAGGGTTTAAATACTGGCAGTGAAACTAATGGGTGCAGTAGAGAAAGAGAGCGAGCAAAAACGTAGGTGTGGTTAACAGGTGAGACAGGTGAATGGAAAACTACTGGTGAATGATGGAGCAGACTGTGACATTTATTTAATACAGCGCTTTTCCGGGTGCTCAAAGACGCTTTACAATACAGTATAGGTTGGCTGCATTGCATATTGTATGTTCTGGGTGGGATGACAGCAGAGATTGCGCAGACTTTTTCACTGCCCGTCATTTTGACGGACAGGATCGTAAAATTTTCTTCAAAATTCAGTATTACCCGTCGACCTTTACACTCTGGGGGGAGGGGGGGGAGAGAGAGAGAGAACTGTCAACGGGGGGCGGGGCGCACGCTCGTGAACTGTTAGCGCCGTGTTATGCATGACCACTGGACCTCGCGGGAGTGCGCACAGCGTAAAGCCAAAACTCACAGACATTTCAATGATTTGTAGGGCAAAGTTGGGTTTGGAAACGGTATAATTTCCTTTTTGGCAGGCATGCTTAACACCGGAGCCTCGCTGCGGGGAAACTTTGGCGCTGTTCCGAGTTTGTTCTAATCCGTCAAAACGGACTGCTTTCAGGTTTTTCCATCATTGTTAAAAAAAATCTGTCTTATACGGAAAATATTCGGTTAACGCGACCTCTGGATGACAGATTAATAAGCAGACATGCTTATTATAACTGTATGCAGCTTTTCATACTTTGCGGTATAAGTGGCTCTCCTATTGACTTTGTCCTATCCTCGTGAAGACCACTGGCCTAGATAATTTACCATTGTTTTAGATCATGTTCCTGTATCTAATTCAAAATATGTAATTTCGTAATGCAGCACTACTGCTTATGTTTATTTTTTTTTTTTTTTTTTGGGCATAGGGTAAATAGCTTCATTGTCAGTTCGCTGGAGTGGGATTTACCTTTCCTGTCACGATTTTTATGTAATGTCACGGTTTTAGTTTTTTATGTCTAGGTTTGGGTTTATTTTGCTGTAATGTCCTCCCTGTTGTTAGTTTCCCTGGTGTGTCTAATTGTCTGATTGTGTTCACCTGTTGCCCTTGTGTTTCTCCCTCCTTTACCCAGCTGTTTCTTGTTCCTTGATTACCCCTCCCTGTATTTAGTCTTGTCTCTTCCTGTGTTCCCCTGTCGGTTCATTGTTTGTCTTTACTTTTCCTGTCACCCTCCATGTTTGACTGTCGGTTTTGTTTGGATGCTCATGCTACGGATTTATGGATGTTACAGTAGGTTCTTTCATGCTACGGATTTCTCGATGTTAAGTTCTTTCTTGTTTGCTATCGTCTACAGCTTTTTGGTAAATAAAGCTCACGTTTTGTTATTTTACTTTTTTTGTCTTTTTTTAAAACTGCATTTGAGTCCTAAAATTCCCGGAACCCTTACGGAATGAACCGACCAGCTTTTTTGATACTACAAGCGGAACGTCTTGGGTACTCTCTGGAGGACATTTTTTATACGTGGTATGACGCCACATCTATACGGGGTAGAGTGGCTGCTTTGAAGGAGGCACGCTCAGAAGTCTGCCCGGGGTCCTGCCAACCCTGTGTCCTGTCCCGTTGGGGGCCCCGCCGACTACTCATCTGCCGGGGGTCCTGCCAACCCTGTGTCCTGTCCCGTTGGGGGTCCCGCCGAATACTCTTCTGCCGGGGGTCCTGCCAACCCTGTGTCCTGTGCCACTGGGGGTCCCTCCAACAACTCTTCTGCCGGGGGTCCTGCCAACCCCATGTCCTGTTCCGTTGGAGGCCCCGCCGTCACCTGTCTCGCCGGGGGTCCTGTCAACTCCTTGTCCTCTTCCATGGGGGATCCTGCCGACACCTGTCCCGCCGGGGGTCCTGCTGCGTTAGTGGTCCAATCGACACCAGCCCTTGCTCCATCCCGGCCTCCTGAGTTCTCCAGCCGTGGTCTTCGCCCTTGAGCCCGGCCCCCTGAATGACGTGGCCTTCGCCCTCAAGCCCGGCCTCCTGAGTTCCCCAGCCGTGATCTTCGCCCTCAAGCCCGGCCCCCTGACTCCTCAAACTCTGCCTTGCCCCCGGGCCGTCCGCCCGAGACCCCCTCCATGGACTCTGCCTTGCCCCCGGGCCGTCCGCCCGAGATCCCCTCCATGGACTCTGCCTTGCCCCCGGGTCGCCCGCCCGAAACCACCTCCTGTTCCTCTGCCTTGCCTCTGGGCTGTCAGCCCTGCGCTGTTTTGTGAACGGGAAGGCCTAAAGCAACTTGTAAGGATGTAATGAACGATTGTGTGCCGAGAAACTGCATAGTGCTGCTGTGATAAGCTGGCCTTGTCGGAGCAGTGTCTAGTAGTCCATGGCAAGCACATTTTACAGCTATATAACTCGAATAACATTATGTTAGTCTGAACAATGTTCGCATGGTTGTGAGAACTGAAAGAACCAGGAGAAAACACGTTCAGACACACCTATATCTGCACTGATTTAGAGAGAGGAACGAGTGGTCTTGTTCCTGTCTCATATGACACATTTTTCATTGGTATCAGACGCCAAAGGCTGTAAATATGGCAATATTTAACGCTCTGACGAAGTGTGTGTGTGTGTGTGTGTGTGTGTGTGTGTGTGTGTGTGTGTGTGTGTGTGTGTGTGTGTGTGTGTGTGTGTGTGTGTGTGTGTGTGTGTGTGTGTGTGTGTGTGTGTGTGTGTGTGTGTGTGTGTGTGTGTGTGTGTGTGTGTGTGTGTGTGTGTGTGTGTGTGTGTGTGTGTGTGTGTGTGTGTGTGTGTGTGTGTACTAGATTTCCTTGATTAAATTAATTCTCACATTAAGATAAAAAAAATGTCAGCCCTGATACTAACTTTTAACTACCCTGCCATTCTGGCTGGGTCAGTGTGCAGAAAGAAAAATAAATCCTCTGCTGTATAGAAACAGCAGAGGATTTGTGTAGCTCAGACACACACACAGCTGCCTCTGTAACCGCAGGTGTTTGGGCTTTGACAGAATTATACTAGCAATTCCAAAAGCTCTCATCGATACTAAATTGGTTGTATGTGCATATCATAGAGTGATAGAGACAGAGATTAACTCATTGTCTCCTTCTTTTGCTGCTGCCATGTGATTTTTTTTATGGAAAATTCAAACAGACTACCCCTCATTTTTGCCTTTCTCTCTGTCTCATTTCCCACCCTGCCTACTTTTAGTATGTCCTCCCTTTATATCCTTCTCACCTGCCAACATATCACAAAGCATTTTTCTCCTCTTTGTTTTGCTGACGGTGTAACTGATCAATACGATGGAAAGGCCAGAGAGGGAAGATGAGAGACAGAGTGAAGGGTATGAAGCTGGACGGAAAGCCATCATAGATAAGAGAAAAAAGAGCAAGAGGGGAAGTAGTTATTTTTCTTAGTATTTCTAAATGGATTCCTCTATTCACCTCCTACTTCTTTCAATTCCTCCCTCTGACCCTCTCTGAAGACCAAGTGCTCCTAAGAGAGGGAAAGTGCTAAACCAACATACTGTCAGTCAGTTGTCCCATCAACAATCACTGTACAAGAGAGAGGACACAAAAGAAAGTAAAATAGAAGAGAGGGAGAACACAAGATCTAAGAAAGATTGTAAACAGCAAGAGAGAGAGGAAATGAAAGGAGAGAATAAACACAAATTAGATGCAAGACATGAATTATGACATACAGAGAAAGGATGAGGATAAACAGAAGAACAAGGGATGGCCTGGAGGAAATCATGTATATTTGTATTATCTTGCTCTTAAAAAGATTCAATTGCAAACATACACTGGCTCATAGCCCAGTAAGACATGTTGTAAGGATACACCTTTATCAAGAGAATTGTTTATCTTTGTACATTATATAACTTAAAGGTCACCTATTGTGGTGCAAAATTCACTTTTTTATGTATTTTATACATACATATAGTATATGTCCCCGGTGTGGAAGGACACTCACAGAGTATCAGTAAATACAACCCTATCTCTTCCACATCTCTAAAAACGGGGGTTAAACGTAGCTGATCCAGATTTGGTCCGGACTTGACGTCACATGTGACACATGTGGGCTGGCTTTAAATTGAACTCCTGGGAACGTCCCGCCCACGTCCCAACCTATCGGCTCCCATATACAGACTGCATGCTGAATCTCCTCCCGCAGCTGTGTGTCTGTGTATTCAGAAGGATGTCTATGGCAGGGACTTAGAGTAAAGTTGTTATATATATAATATATATAATGCCACTGTTGTAGTGGTAAACACTGAATAAAAGACATGTCAAGCTATGTGTTTTATCAGAAACAATGCCCGACTAGTTTTGGACGCAGTGTTAATTTGGTCGGCTTTTTTTTATTTAGTCTTAGTCCTGTGTCAAAGTCCTTCAAAACTAAAGTAGTTTTAGTCTTATTTTAGTCAAAGAAAACGACAGTTACGGCTGTAACTGCGGTTCTATGAGTCCCTACTGACCGCCAGTGGCGGTGCTTTAGCACTGGATATGTCCATCGCACGCATGCGCAGTTCGAGTACCTAATAACAACAAAGTCACCTGTGACCCACGTGACTACGTCTACATAGGCCGGCGTCATTAGTGGATCGGTTCCCAGAATCTTCTCGCGATCACACAAGAATTCTGAGTGACCAGAAACTCTGGCGGTCACCCGGGACTCGTAGAACCGTAGTTACAGCCGTAACTAACGTTCTATTTCGTCCCTATTGACCGCCATAGGTGGTGCTTTAGCACTGGATGACCTATACCAACCATGTCATAAAGAATCCAAGCCCTTGCTCACTACTGGAAGCAGCGGAGCTCGGCAATAGGACCACGCCCAAAGGATGGGGAGTGGCGACATTGACCCGGTAGAACCTGGAGAATGTGCCAGACGATGCCCAGGACGCCGCGGCGCAGATGGTCTCCAGGGACACCCCTCTCAGGGCAGCCAAAAACGTAGAGATGCTCCTTGTAGAGTGACATCTCACCCCTGATGGCGGCCACTGGCCCCATAGGCATGTGAGATTGTATCCACAACCCAGTGGGACAGCCGCTGCTTGGAGAGAGCACAGCCCCTTCTCGTGCCGCCATGGCAAATGAAGAGCTGCTCTGACTGTCGTATATGGGCCGTAGCACCAATTAGACCCTCCAGAAAAACGTGATTCTGCGATCGCAGAATTTACCGCATAATCAGCAAAATGGCGCATATTTTTAAAAGGCCGCATATTTATCAAAAGGCCGCATAATCCCCGCATTTTTCAACACAAAGTTGAGAGGAAAAAAAAGTTAACTCGTCTTGACGTGACGTCATCAGCTCGTGCATCACATAATGTAAACAACACTGTCACGATTCTCATGTTATGTCACGTTTATAGTTTTGTAGGTTTGGGTGTTTTTGCTGTTTTCCATGTCATGTTTTCCTTTGGGTTATTGTCTGGTCCTTTTCCCTGTGTTTCCTCTTGTCATTAGTTTCCCTGGTGTGTCTAATGGTGTGATTATGTTCACCTGGGCCCCTGTGTTTTCTCCTCCCTCCTCACCTGTGTCTTGTTGTGTGATTGAGTCTTGTGTGTATTTAAGTTCTGGGTTGTCTGTCTGTCTTGGTCGGTTCGTCTTGTTCCATGACTAGTTCTGCGGTGAGTGTTCTGTTTTGTCATTGTATATATATATATATATACCATAGCCTTGAAATAAAGGAATTTTCAGTTAATATCTGCATCTGGGTCCTGCTTGTTTCACAAACCGTGACAGTACAAACCGACCAAGAAATGGGCCCAGCAGATCCGTTCGAGTCGGAATTATTAAATATTTCCTTTTTTTTGGCTAACTGCTCGGATAGATGGAAGAGAGCACCCGGAGTTCAGCAGCGGGAGGCTGTGTTGTCGGAGGCGCGCCAGATGGCTAGAGAGAAACCAGGTATGGTGAAGTTCTTACCTGGCTGGATTTCAAAGATCCTCCCTGTGTGTGATTCCCGGCCTGCTAGCCCCAGGCATGCTAGCTCCCGGCCTCCCAATTCCCAACCTGGCACCATACGCCTCGGTGGGTTCC
Organism: Notothenia rossii; assembly: GCF_949606895.1. Taxonomy (NCBI): domain Eukaryota; kingdom Metazoa; phylum Chordata; class Actinopteri; order Perciformes; family Nototheniidae; genus Notothenia; species Notothenia rossii. The sequence continues at coordinate 29,401,873 of NC_136903.1, read as the reverse complement.
GTCTGCCGTCAACCCATGCTTTTGCCCCAGTTCCTGCTCCTGTCCAGGAGTCATATTCTGGAACTCGTCTGGCTTATGGAGATCCACGGAGTATTCAGGCGGCTGCTAAGAGGAGGAGTCGCAAGGCCAAGCTAGCAGCTCAAGCCCCAAGAGCCATGGTTCCAGCCCCAGAACAGGCCCCAGCAGCCATGGCTCCATGCTCCAGGCACGCTCAGGAGTCTGCCCGGGGTCCTGCCAACCCTATGTCCTGTGCCGTTGGGGGTCCAGCCGACACCTGTTTCGTCGGAGGTCCTGCCAACCCCATGTCCTGAGCCGTTGGAGGTCCCGCAGACTGCTCTTCTGCGGGGGGTCCTGCCAACTCCATGTCCTGTCGCGTTGAGGATCCCGCAGACTACTCTTCTGCCGGGGGTCCTGCCAACCCCATGTCCTGAGCCGTTGGAGGTCCCGTAGACTACTCTTCTGCCGGGGGTCCTGCCAACCCCATGTCCTGAGCCGTTGGAGGTCCCGCAGACTGCTCTTCTGCTGGGGGTCCTGCCAACTCCATGTCTTGCCACGTTGGAGGTCCCGCCGACTACTCTTCCGCTGGGGGTCCTGCCAACTCCATGTCCTGTCGCGTTGGGGATTCCGCCGATTGCTCTCCTGCCGGGCGTCCTGCCGGTCCTGTGTCCTCTTCCGTGGGGGATCTTGCCGACACCGGCTCCTGACCGGCCTCCGGAGCTGTCTGGTCTTCACCCCTCCTCGGACTATGCCTTGCCCCCGGGCCGTCCGCCCGAGATTCCCTCCATGGACTCTGCCTTGCCCCCGGGCCGTCTGCCCGAATTCCCCTTTTTGAACTCTGCCTTGCCCCCGGGCCGTCCGCCTTGAGGGGGGGGTTATGTCACGATTCTCATGTTATGCCACGTTTATAGTTTTGTAGGTTTGGGTGTTTTTGCTGTTTTCCATGTCATGTTTTCCTTTGGGTTATTGTCTTGTCATTAGTTTCCCTGGTGTGTCTTGTGTGTATTTAAGTTCTGGGTTGTCTGTCTGTCTTGGTCGGTTCGTCTTGTTCCATGACTAGTTCTGCGGTGAGTGTTCTGTTTTGTCATTGTATATATATATATATCATAGCCTTGAAATAAAGGAATAAAATCACATAAAAACCCTGCATGTTTAATCGCAAAATCAAGGATTTTAGCCCGCATAATCAAGGAATTTAGCCCACATAATCAAGGATTTTTGCCCGCGTTTTTCTGGAGGGTCTAACCAATATACGCCTCTAGGGCACGCACAGGGCACAGCAACTTAGGCGTGCCGTTCTCCTGTGGGACGTTAAAGCGCACCAGCTGGATAGGCCGATTGGAGAGGGCTAGTGGAACCACCTTGGGCAGGAACGCCACGATCGGCCAGAGGGCAACACCCGAGCCATCGGAGTTCCACCTCAGGCATGTATCGCTTGTAGCATGGTATGGGTAGGGCATGTAGCTCTCCAACTTGTTTCCCTGAGGTCATTGCAAGCAGAAATGCTGCCTTTGAGGACAGCCACTTAAGCTCCCCCTGGGCCAGGGGCTCGAAGGGAGGAGATGATAGGGCATCCGGCAGCAGGGGCAGGTCCCAAGCCGAAGCCCTCGGGGTGCTAGGGGGATGCTGCCTTAAAGCCCCTCTCGGGAAGAGGGACACCGACCTGTGGCACCTCATCGTGGCACCGTCGACCCGAATATGTCGGGCAGAAATAGCAGCCACATAAATTCAGAGTGGAGTGAGAACGCCCACTATCTAGAAGGTACTGCTGTCTGGGCAACAGCGTACATGCTGTCCCAAGGAACACGCACATTCTTGCCCCCCAGTTGGGGTAGAAAGTGCGTGAGTGCAAGCTGCACAGCCCGAAGCTCTAGCACGTTGGCATGGCGTGCACCCTCCTGGGCGGACCATGCACTTACCTTGAACGGTCCTTCCCTGCCGTACTGCACCCCACCCTGAGAGACCTGCACCTATGGTGACGGTCTCCTGGTGGGATCGGATGGCGCCCATGGGCACGCCCATCAGGAGATAGGCCCTGCCCCTCCAGTGTGACCGAGAGTGGAGGCAACGCTGCGACACCCTGACTTTCCTGTGCCTGTGCCACTTGGCGTCCAAGTGAAGGCTGTTCAGCCACATCTGCATGGGGCGCAACGAGAGCGGGCCCAAGGGCCCAATGGCCGAGGCAGCCTGCCCAAGGGCCGGAGGAACTGAATATAAGGCACCATGTTGCCCGGCCCACGTGGAAGTAGGCATCCCTCAAGTCCACGGTTGAGAACCACTCCGCCTGTGCATGTGCTGTGGTCAGCATATAGAGAGGCAGCACCTTCAGGAATCTGTTGATTCTTCTGAGGTCCAAGATCAGGCGAAATCCGCCGACTTCCTTGCTCACGAGAAAGTACGTAGAGTAGAACCCCCTGGGCTAAGGAGAGGGTCTACTAGCTCCATTGCGTCCTTGGACAGAAGAACGAACAACTCTTGGGCCAGAGCTAGGGCCTCTGCCGGATCGCTGACGACTGTCATTTTGGCCCGGCCGAAACCTTTTTTCGAAACTGCGGTTCGTACCCCTGGGTTAAGGTGAAAACCACCCAAGGGCCGGAAGTGCAGACAGCCCAGTAACTGAGCTGCTGCTGCGAAAGCAGCCGACGACCGTCCCAGAGAGTCTCGGGGCCTAACCCCCCAGCCTCCGGAGCCCGATGGGGGGCGCCGGTAAGGCTTTGAGGCACGAGATCGCCTAGAAGGCCGGCGGCACGAAAAGCCCCCGGGAGGTGGATGAGTGGGCCGCTGGGACCTGGGCAGACCACCACTGTAAGCTGGTGGCTGAGAGCGGCTGCTAGAGGGGCCCCTGGGCCTGCTGGGAGTGGGCACAGGCCTATGAAGACCCGAGAGCTGCTGCCTGGTCTGCCTAGCTTGGGCAGCAAGCTCCAGTGCTCACAGGGCAGCTGCCCCAAACAGCTCCCCTGGCTCGACTGGCACACTACGGAGGACATGTCTCTGACAGTGGTGACTGAGCAGGCCAAACCTGGCGACGAGTCTGCACCAATAAGGACATAACTCGTCTCCATTCCCTAGACATTAGGGCAAAGGCTTACAGTGATGCATCACTGAGGCCCAGAAAAGAAGGCTCAGCCGGAGCCTGCTGCAGAGAGGTAGAGAAAGCCAGTATCAGATGGGAGAGGGAGTTCCCGTGCCGCTGCGTCGTAGGCCCTACAGAGCAGCTCGTTTGTGACCCTGCACTGAGGCCGAGGGCATCTGGCATCAGGAGCCCGAATCGGGGAGGCGATGGCAGGCTCGATGGATGGGAAGCGACCCAGCCTGCCTGGCAGCAGAGTGGGAGAGGGCCCTGGTGTCTCTCCAGCATGCATGGAGCTCCCTTAGGAACTCCTCTAAAGGAGGAACAGTGGGAGTGAAAAGGGGCAGGGTTATGCCTGAAAAAGATGCGGGGACACAGCCATCACCAGCAACAAGTTGACACAAACCTGTCCGTCGAAGCTCTGCACAGCGCACAGCCGGCCACAGCTCTTGGAGGACGTGCAACCCGTAGCTCCGACTGTCAGTCACGAAGCTGCACGCGGCCAGCTGCTTGCAGAGAAATCCCTCAGATCAAATGTTCAAACCTGAACGCTGTAGGCTACAAGAATGTAGCCGCGGTACTCTCGCGAAGCGAGAAGATGAAAAGGAACCGATCCACTAATGACGCCGGCCTATGTAGCCGTAGTCACGTGGGTCACAGGTGACTTTGTTGTTATTAGGTACTCGAACTGCGCATGCATGCGATGGACATATCCAGTGCTAAAGCACCGCCTCTGGCGGTCAGTAGGGACGAAATATAACTAACTATTTTAGCCTACTTTTTGTCAATGAAAACTGTTGACATTTGAGTATTTTTTTGTCATCAGATTATATAGAACATTTCAGTCAAACTAGTCTAGCCAAAACCAATAATTTGTCATTTTAGTCAAGCTTATTTCACAATAAGATTTGATCTTGTCCTTATTTGATCAAAAACACAGGTTGAATGATTAAGAATGCAGATTTGCAGAGAGTATCTGCTCAGGTTTGTGGTGTTTTTACCAGCTGTTTTATGGCCACATTGCTTCCCTTCTGATAAAACAATTCATTCACTTTTTTTCTCCGCCTCATTTTAGCAAAAATGGGCCCAAATAGCACCTTGTTTCTTTCTCCCAAACACTCAGAGCTAACGCTGTACTTGAGAGAATATTTGTAAAGAAGCCAGATATAAAAGGTTCTTACCTTGTGATAAAGCCATGAGAGAGAAAGTGTTTGAGCTCCATACTGCTTCAGAAAACGATGCTTGATGTGGTTTGGAACATAATATGGTGTTTAATCACGGCAGCGTTTAGCTGAGTTTCTGCCGGTAGAGTAGACACTCTTCTCTCTGCAGCTCACCTCTTGCATGCGAACACTCCAAAGGGGCATGGCCACAGCAGCTCAGTTACATTTAAAGGGCCGGACCCAGAATCAGCACTTTTGTAACAGGGCTGAAATAGAGGTGCAGGGGCCCCGGCCCAAGTTAATCGCTGACGGCCCCCCCGTTGAAAATTCACGAGCGTTGAACTCCCCACACAATATTATATTGTTCAAACATAGTATAATATGGGAACTTTAATAATAAATAATATTGGAATGGTATTAGAATGTTTTAAACCAATAATAGGAACGTACTGTTACATAATACACACTGTTACACTATAACATATTTGGCAGGTTGCAGAAAAGTTACAGGGAGGGTGTGGCTCAGTGGTATAGTGTGTGAGCAAGTTCAAGGCCCACAGCAGTCAGCATGTTGTTGAGTCCCTGGGCAAGACACTTCACCCAATTGTTACAGTCACTTTATAGACAGACAGAGAGACAGATGGATGGACGGTAGATAGATAGATAGACAGATAGATAGATGGATAGATAGAGGAGGAAAGTCAGGGACTGAGTCATACCAGTTGGTCATCTAGCCTTGTGATTCCCCTAACAAACATCAAAATGACCTGACTGACTAATCAGCTTAGTGACATTAGCACAGTGATTAACCAGCAGCCTGCTACCAGGCTACACCAACAGCGCTGTCGATGAGTATGCACTCACAAGAGCATGTGTGGTAGCATGTATCTTTTGCTGTGTAGCTTCACAGATTTGTAACATGTCATAGTATGTGTTGATACACTCTAAAAACGAATTCAGGCGACCTTTCACCTCCATTTAATTAAATGCATGGCTGCAAGATAAAAATGTGAGTTAATTGATTTAGATAAACATTTTAAGTTGCAAACATTAATTTATAAGTTGTGTTGACGTAATAATGTTGGTAATTACATCAACTTAATATTGTGTGTAATTTGAACTCTGATTTCTGCGTTAATTGACTTAAAACTAAATTCAAGTTGTAGTAAGTAATGCAATTGGTTTGATAACTTAATTGTTCTACACCTTGAATTAAGGATTTCTAGTCTACTCCCAATTAACATGCCTGGACAAGTTCCGACAGTTAAGACAAATAGAAATACTATACAAAGGACATTTTAAGGTGAGTGTCATATTTTGTCATTCAAATACAGTAGATAGCCTTGTAGTGTATATAGGCAAATTGCTGTTTGACCAAAATTAGCAGCCTTTGAACTGAATAGTTCTGTGAGAGGGTACAAAGTAGTAGAGGCTACTGTGAGAGTAAAAATACTTTGGTTACTATTGTGATATCGCTTTTTATTAAAAATTAATCTCGGTGAAGCAGATCAAGGACATGCTTCTTGAGGTAGGATCGTTATTTAGAGTTGTCATTGAAATGCAAGTTGTTGGTAGTCACCCATTCAGAATACCTTGTCGTGTACCTTGGAGAAAAGGAAGAGGACCTTTTCAAGGAGTTTAGCGACGTAATTAAAAATCTTGAAATAAAATAAAATCCATGGGCACAGTGTAAAAACACAGGACAAAAGCACTGCTCTCTGTCAGTTACATTTTGAAGCATATTGCACTTTTGGCCACACCCCAATCAATAATGTCTTAGCAACGTTCAGCATGGATAGGTGTTGACAGCAATGGCATGGAAAAAGGGTTGTGTAAAATTTGAAAAGTGGCTTCTGCTCTTCACTTAACCAGTTAAAATATTGTATGGAACCTGCGAAAAAGATGAGAAGGTATACTAAAACGTGCACAGTTGTGATTGACAAAATCTGTCCACATGCATTTAAACACTAGGCAAAGAACTCAAACCCACCTCTGTGTGTCTTCAGGACCACATTGCCATGATGATACACACATGCAGACTCAATAGGTGAAAACAATACCACCGTTGCTTTAGCAGCTGGTAATAATGGCTCTGAATTAGCGACGTAATTAAAAATCTTGAAATAAAATAAAATCCATGGGCACAGTGTAAAAACACAGGACAAAAGCACTGCTCTCTGTCAGTTACATTTTGAAGCATATTGCACTTTTGGCCACACCCCAATCAATAATGTCTTAGCAACGTTCAGCATGGATAGGTGTTGACAGCAATGGCATGGAAAAAGGGTTGTGTAAAATTTGAAAAGTGGCTTCTGCTCTTCACTTAACCAGTTAAAATATTGTATGGAACCTGCGAAAAAGATGAGAAGGTATACTAAAACGTGCACAGTTGTGATTGACAAAATCTGTCCACATGCATTTAAACACTAGGCAAAGAACTCAAACCCACCTCTGTGTGTCTTCAGGACCACATTGCCATGATGATACACACATGCAGACTCAATAGGTGAAAACAATACCAGCGTTGCTTTAGCAGCTGGTAATAATGGCTCTGAATTAGCTAAGAGTGACAGTTTAAAAAGTATGCAGTGACCTAAGTCATTATCTCTTATGCGCTGACCTATTATTTAATGTGCTTCAAAAGGACATGAATATAGCCATCATCAGTGACCGGTCCACCCCAGGATCTGACCATACGATGGCAACCATCGTGGTCGAGGGAAACAAATGAATGAGCAAGCATTCTGCGTTAAATGTGTTCATACTGTTTACAATAATGACTGTCGGCAGTGTAAACATCTTTGTTACATCTTTTGTAAAATTGATGTGTGTGATCTGCAGATTGGGGCCATTGAGAGTTTGTTATTGTAGTTTTACAAAAACTTTACAGATTGTACATATTTGGCACTGGTTTTAAATATGCAAAGGCCTCTAACTTCGTTGTGATGGCAGCATTTATTTGCTGTGTCCCCATTTCCTATGGTATGGCTAATATGGTTATTTATTGTTTGTGGGGCAATTTAAATTTGTGTTATTTATCTTTTTTTTCAAGATTTAAATGAAACTCAGCGCAAGTTCTTTCAGGAAGACTGGGTGTGTATACATTCACTCCACAGCTGCATATAATCAGCTCTTTAACCTATTACATTTCACCTCATTCTCCAACAGCCAATCAACGTGCTGCAGCCAAAACTATAAAATGGTTCTCCTCTCTCCTGCAGTCAGCTGTGATTTCAGGTGTTCATGCACCTTATCATATGGCATGTGTCAATAAATGTTCAAACAAAATGAATTCTCTCCTGATTGAAACATCATGTGTTGAAATAAACAACTGCATTTCAAAATAAAAAGTGAATTGCCTAATATTTTTGTTGTGGAATCAATTAATTTCTTTCTTTAAAGGCAAAAACATGAAAAAGCTAAGAAAATAAACTATTGAATACAATATATTTGGAGCAACTTAATTTATAAATGGTTGTCAACTTAAAAACGTTTGTTCACAATGATGGTAATTAAGTACATACAACTTAAAATTATTTTTAAATCATGTGGTAAAACTAGTCGGAACAACTTAATCTTTTGAGTAATCAACTTCAAAACTTGTGTTTATGCTACCAATTATTAAGTAAGTGGTAATTAAAAACACCTCTGATTGTAGAGGAAAAGCCTTCTCCCCTAACTCAAATAACTTTGTTGCTTTTAGACAATCTCATTAGAAGTTGTCTTAACTCAATAAACATCGATGCATTTAGTTAAGCGGGAACGCTGCTAGTATGCAGTAAGAATGAAATTAGCTTCACCATATCAAAGTTGGGACAGCAAACCGTGCAGTTTTTTAAATAACCCAGCACCTAGAGCTTAAATGTCGAACTAGATATTATTGTATTTTTCAGAACTATTCCCGCAGTGGTTAAGGCGAGTACGGATCAATAATTTCTCAATCTGGGAGAAAGAGCGGATGTGGTCTGCTCTTTGACACTTTTTTCAGGGGAAACCCATATAAAACTTAACCGTTTTGTGAAAAATAGACAAGTTACACTGTGTTATCTATGTTAAAGCAGTGGCGAACCGTCAGAGAATACCCTGGAACACTCAGATAAAATAAACAAAAAATCGATTTAATTATATAAATAAAATGTATATAAAATGAATAAATGAGAATCGTATCTGTGTTGTTGATCTGTAATATTACAGTGTTACGTTGATTTGTTTGTCCTTCTCGGACCATGCACTACGCATTTCAGTGGTTTTGTGTTAGAAAAGAAAGAAACCAATCAGATCTTTTTCTGGGTCTTTGGGTAGAATATCCTTCAACCAAGGTATTCTACATCCTTGATCGAATGCCCTGGCCGTTGCACTGAATGAGAGCGTACGTTTGGACTGACAGTTTGATCAACCAATCATATATTGATTTGTAGCCAATGGGCGTATTCTTTCAGAGTTTCCCTCGGTTCCAGGGTACTCTACAAGGCCCGCTAGTTAACTGGCTCGAGACAGAGGATCTAGATGAATGCGACAAAGCAATTCATGCCGTTTTATTGTTTTTAACGTTGAAATGACAAGTGCAACAGGTGAAGATGAAGTTGTTGCGGAATTGTTGTGAGTACCCTTTTCAAGATGACAATTCAGTGAAAAGACGGACATTTGTGATAGACACGGTTCGCCACTGTGTTAAAGGTCCCCTATCATGCTACTTTTAGGCAATAGCATAGGTCTCAGATATATACAAATATATAAAAAAACATGTCTATGAAGTGTTTTGCTCAACATACCAAACAGATCACCCATTCTAGCCATGCCTCATATCCCTCTATTTCACTTCCTGTTACGAAATTGCTGATTCTGGGTATAAAGCTTGAAAAAAAAAAAAGAGGGGGCTCTATATTACAACCAGGTTTAATACCATAAATGTTATGATGGATTATTAGTAATCATTTCAAAGTGACACAGAGACATTGGATTAACCTTCAGCAGCGTGTATGTGCGTTTTAATGCCATTGAACACAACTTTTGATCTGAAAACAGCAAAGGTAAGACGTATTTGCCGTTTTGGCCCCTTGTGTGAAGTGAAGTGAAGTTGTGTGTTGTCTTTCCTGGCTTCGCTGCCGTGAGTTTGGGTCGCACAGTGATGTTAGATATACTATTGGAATCTGTGGAGTCTCAGCTTTCATATGATATCTAGTTCGTGCAGATAGCATGAAGTATAACCTATTGCTATACCGTGAGTTATGTGCTAAGTGCGTTAGCACTCTTTAGCTTAGTGCTAATTCAGACGCTCGGCGTTAGAGTTGTGTTTTGTTTAGGTAAAACTTGTTCATATCGTCAGTTAGCTGAGTTTCTTCCCGTTAAATGGGTGTGACACATAAATAGGTTGTTAAATGTTAAGAACCCCTGAGTCACAGTTTTGTGAATATTGTTGTGTTTTGCCCCGCGGGTGGTGGCATGGGATTTAACAGGTTAAAGAAGCTTCTAATATATTCTTGCCACATAGTAAACTGACTTGCTAATATACTGAGCCACATTAAAATGCCCTCTCCTCAATATAACCCCTTTTCAACTGAAAGGACTTCACTTGTTTTTATTCCGTCTCTTTTTCTAATGGCTATGAATTCTGGTCAAAACGAGGAATTAAGGACCCGTCATCTCACCCCTCCTCCGCCACACGCCAGGTTGGAATGGACAGAAATGTCATGTCCAGCTGCTAATGAGCTGTGTGTGTGTGTGTGTGTGTGTGTGTGTGTGTGTGTGTGTGTGTGTGTGTGTGTGTGTGTGTGTGTGTGTGTGTGTGTGTGTGTGTGTGTGTGTGTGTGTGTGTGTGTGTGTGTGTGTGTGTGTGTGTGTGTGTGTGTGTGTGTGTGTGTGTGTGTGTGTGTGTGTGTGTGTGTGTGTGTGTGTGTGTGTGTGTGTGGCTAAAAAATAGTTAAGGTCTATAGAAGGATGAGTGAACGCACATACACACACATTGACATTTGGAAGAACCATGGACAATTCAGTTTCAGTGTCTGGCATTCATCTGCCTGGTCCTAATTCTCTCGCTGGCATACACATTGCAATGTTCTGTATTACCATCGCATTTAAATACAAACACAGTTACAGTATATTTTTATGTTAATAATTCTCTTTTTAGCTTTTATTCTATTTACTTGTCGTTATCAGTCTTCTTCTGTCTTTACTTTGTTTACATTTCATTAACATTTATCCCTTTCTTCATCTGCCTATGGATCTAAAAATATGTCCATTGCCAAATATTTCCCAGGAAGATAACATTAAATAAGGTTTAATTTCAATACCTGATCAATAGAGAATCACCTAGTCCACTTGCCCTATCAAAATAAATTATGACCCTTAAGCAAGATTTGAGTTTATAGACTGTTTGAAAGAGATTATTGTTGGGTGAAACTTTGTCAAAACATTTTAAGTAAGTAAAACTTTAGTTATATAGCACCCTTCTAAACACGGATGTACAAAGTGCTTTACAGTACAGTACTCAATTCACAGTAGAACTATAACATGTAGAATAAAAGCCATAAAATAACAGCAGGTAATACATAGGATAAAACATACAATAAAACACCAATAAAAGACAGCTACTAACTCACCTTCTCCGACGACCCAAAGGCATGTCGGAAGAGGTGGGTCTTTAACTGCCCCTTAAAAATCTCTATTGAGGCAGAGGTTTTTATTTTCTTGGGGAGTTTGTTCCATAGCCTTGGGGCCACCGCCTCAAAGGCACGGTCACCCTTGGTTTTTAGCCTGGTTCGAGGCACCCTTAGGAGGCCTTGCTCAGAGGACCTCAGGGCCCGGGTGGTGCTATGAGGGCCATATATTAGCCATAGTTGTTTTTAGGAGGGGTCCCCAGGTTTAGTATCATGGAGTTACTGTCCCGCCTTTGGGCCACCATTAAAACAGCTTTGATTCCTGAGCCATTTAAAAATCTTTGTAAGTCTATGACAAAGCTTGGGAGCTCATTAGGCCTATTATCATTTTCAACATTAGCTTATTGTTTAGGGATGCATAATTTGTATAAATACTAGCAAAGAGGACAAGGATCACCACATCTACGTTCATGAAAGTCAAAGTCATCTGGGACTAGGTATTGATCATCAGATCTGTCTACCATCGTGACATCACTGTCATCACTGATGAAGTACATCCACTATGTTGCTCCGCACAGCTTTGCCTGTTTCTCTAGTTATGGTGGCCATGCCTTGCCTAAGGGTAAAACAAGTTAAGTCTGGGACTGAGTATTGGTTATCCACAGCTGGCCAACCATGTATGGGGGGTCGTTCACTATCTCCAAAGCCTAGGTTACCAGTGTAACGCTCACGGGGGACACATTGTCATCTGATTTAATTAATGTAATGTAATGTAATGATTTGTTTCCCAACCACTTTTCAAAACAAAGTGAAACCATGTGTAAATACTAATGTTTGTTTGTTTATCCTGTGTGTCTGGTTAAATAAGACTCACAAAAAGTTTGAACTTCTCAGTTATGAAATACTTGACATTACCCATCTGTCTTTTTGACACCATGTGTTCACTGTGCAACGATCTAAATTCAACACAAACACACTCCCTCTCCCTCTTGTGTCTCACTACTATTGTCTCACTTGTGCCCTGTTCTTTGCAGCTCGTACACACAAACACACAATTATTTCAGACCGTCCATACACACCGAATACAGCAGAATACAGCAGAATACAGCGTGCGCACACAATCTTGCACTCAAAGAGAAAAATAAAAGGCACAGGAAAACGGCTTGCCACCCTGACTCTCTCCATATGCTTTGTCTGGCCTCATTAAAAGTGATGGGTGCCCATCACACAGACACATGTACACACACATCAAATCACATCATACCAACCTGTCATATTAGTGAAATAGTAATGGTGAGCATGCCTACTTGATATCCTCTTACTGCGTATGTTTGTGCATGAGTTCCCTGTCAGAGTGTCTGAGTGTGTGTGTAAGTGTGTCTGTGTGTGTGTTTGAAATAAAGAGGGAAGAGATACAAAGACAAAGTTCTAAAATCTGTGTGGCTATCTGACATGAAGAAAGCCTGAAGTAATTGGGTTGAGAGAGAGAGGTAGAAAAGAAGAGTGAGATGGAAAGAGTCTTAGAAAAAGGGTAAAAAGAGAATGACTTGATAAGAAATAATAGAGAAATATGGAAATGGTGAAAGGGAAAGCAAACCGGGAAGACAGAAAAAGTGTGAGATCTCCACCTGTGGAGAACAGAAACAAGACAATGCACATTTCAAAATGTAATGTCAGTCCTGTTGTGTGTACTCTGTGTGTTTGCATGTGATGCAGCAGTTTTTAATTTCACTACTACTGTACTGTACTGTTGTAAGAATTGAAACCATAACTTTAGCATTAAAACATTTTTTTGGGAAAAGGTATAAATAATTGACAGAGTTCCGCAGCTGCTCTGTATCGTTTTCAGAATACACTGACCGGGAATATGTATGGAATCCGACAAAATCTGAAATCATACAGGTTCCTCTGGCCAGTAGCTGAGTCACAGCACTGATCTGAGAGTCAATCCAGGATGGACTGGCCAAGACAAGGCGGTTGTAGGAAGGATCTTTTTCCTGGTCTAGGACCACCTGAAACTCAACCTCAGTTGGAACTTCCACAGAGTTTGCTGGCACGTTGCTGGAAGCCAAGCCTGCAGGAAGTGAGCTTGTCGATGAAGCAGATTTGACTAATCTTCTGTAATGTAATTTTGGCCCAAAACGTATTTTTCCAATTGAATTGCATTGGGATAATGACATTAAGCTTGCCAGGACAGACACTTGGATAGCCCATCTAAATCATTTGGGCCTTAACATTTGAAAATGCGCTAAAACAATATTCAATAAACAATTTTCCTATCCATTCATTTGACTGAGACAGGACCAAATGTGACTGCCGTAACAATACGGAATGGAGGCAGGGTTTATGTAAAATGCGAGTGTGTGTACTCTTTAGGCCCAATAGATGAGTAAGATCATTGGATCTGGTTAAGATCATCGGAACATCCAGGTATTTTTGTTATGTAGAGTCAGGCAGTTTTTATCCTGGAAGTTATACTGCTTGATGCAAGGGAAACACAGGAGAATTATTATTATTTTATTTATTTTTGACTGACATTGTATTTTTGTCTTTGGTGCCAGAGATTTGATGCCATCTTGATTGGTTGGGCAGTCTATAGCCTTTGTTTAATGATGTCCAGGACTTAAACGTTGAAGTTGCCTTTTTTTTTTCCTTCCCCTCACGGCACCGTGGGTAGCCAATGCAAATCTAACTCTTATGTTTTTTTGATGGTTAGTGTTCTACTTTGAATGACTTAAAAAGAAACAGTGATGAACTCAGGATCAAGGTTTTGTTGCCTCTACACAGCTAGTTTACCTACACAGGTCTTTTCACTTGTTGCCTGATCACACTTTGCAACACTCTGAAGAGTCTCATCCAACAAGCAGTGAAAACATGAAATGAAGTTTATCAAAGCATTTCATCTACCTGCTGCTGGTATCAGCTGGTAGATATGTAATGCCACTCTAGTCAAAATATAGAGTTAGCCAAAACTGTCTTGAATCACAAATGAAACAGGAAATGTTAACTGCACTCTCTTAACTGATTATGCTTTATAATATAAGCTGATATAGCTGTTGAAATTAGGTTCTCACCTCAGAGCTCTTACCTCAGGGTCCTAACCCCCCTGCTTACGAGTTAAGTTCAGTTTTACAAATACCCGTGGATTTTAATGAATTCAATTTTTTCCCCATCCCACAACTGTGTTACAAGTTACCCTACCCTGGTTTGGGGAAGATGTTAGTGCTTTAACAAGTGTGTGGTTGAGCAAGAGAGAGTGACGGTTGATGCGTTGTGTTGAGAGCGGACAGCTGTTGGCAGAATCAGAGGAGAAATTAACAGTAAAGCTGCCTTAACATTATACACACTTACTTAACAGTATAAAAGCTTAGCGCTGACTGTGCTGTTAATTTTGTACGCAGAGAACAGTGCAGTAAACCAAGAAGAAGCGCTAACCTTGCAGGGCGCAATGTGCGAAAATGCCACTGAGTGCTCCATTTATAAATTCACATTCTTGTTTTATTTTATTTATTTTTTATTTTACCTTTATTTAACCAGGATAGGTCTCATTGAGATTAAAAATCTCTTTTTCAAGAGAGTCCTGGCCCAAGAATGGTAACAGCACAGTTTCAGACAGTTTTACAGTTACAAACAATTAAAAAACACACAATCACAACTAGTGCTGTGTACCTGGACTCACATTCAGGTTCAGGTCCGGACTCAAGTCCAGAGGTTCAGGTTCAGGTCCGGACTTATAAGTCCGGACTTGTGTCAAGTTGTGTGAGTAATGTTAAAAATTAAAATCAATGTTTTAATGGGGAAATGTAGTTTAAACATGCCGTCAGTTTTAATGCTCTTTTATACTAAAAAAAACAGAAATTCTTGTGCACAAGCAGTTAAGCTTTTATTCTGAAAATCCTTCATCTACGGTTAGCATCTAGCATGTGGCTAATATACGATTTCCTAAAGAGGTGAATTTAGTAGCAAAATGATATGGAGTGGTGCAAACCGAAGCCTACTGATTTAACACTACAACTATAGATGTCGAGATACTACCATGCTGAATATTAAATGAAGGTACAGTTTATTTGAATACATTATTGTTTACAGACGAGAGGAGCATGTGACAACATCCGGAATGACCGGAAACTAAACGAGCCGAGAAGTATTTTTTAGAGTATTGATTACAGCGTTTAGAATGTGTTAAATGAAAAGTGATGAAAGAGAATATGAGGAGAAAAGGCGTGTTAAGCATATATTGAATGTGAAAAGAACCAATCCTCTGTTTAAATGCAGTAACGGACATTGGAGACGAGGCGAGCCGGCTGGCGGGGAGGAGCCAGCAGAGGATATAACAGCACCGGAGGAGAGATCGAGGCTCTTCTCTTCCCTAACGAGGAGCGGATCACAGCTGTTTGTCTGACTGAACAATATCATGCTTGTGACCAACCCGCTCCTTTTTTTAATTAAAGTACCCAATTGAACTTTCACAGAGACTCCATTTAGTCTCCTTTTAAAGCTTCTCTCCTGGACGAGAGAATAACGAACACAGTTAACAGTAACTAAAGTTAACTTATTTTTAGCTAATTATCAATTGAAAATAAACTCATAATCAACTCAAATTCAAACTCGTCAGGTTTATTGTGCCCCCTTCCAACTTGTGTCTACACCATGTCTTTTCTAGAACTCTACATGTGTTACTAACTACACAACACAACTACATACATAGTGATGTACATACAAGACTTAATATGCAAGAGTACAAGTCTATGTGTTCTTGTTCAAGAACAACAGCATATTGACATTGTCTGGGTGAAGTGTTGCTCTTTCGGCAGACACTATATACCATACATACAAAGGAGTTAGCTTAGCTACACTACCATATATGGCAACCAGCATCCCACGCTGTCAGTGTCCAATATGTCTAAACCAGCTTCCCTTGACGTCACACAGATCTCGCGAGCAGTTGCGATATTTTGCGAGACTTCGTGAGTTCAGTAATGGCCGCCATATCAGAAGCCAAAACAATGTTTTTCGTCTTTTCTCAGCGCAAATTTCTCGATCTATGGAAGGTTTTAGATGGTTTAGAACAAAAAGGAGAATATACGTAAGTACCGGTTCCCGACGTTCCGGTTTTAACCGGACTTGAACCGAAACTTTTTACAAGTCCAGTACCGGTTCGGCGTACCGGCACGCAGCACTAATCACAACACAGTCATACACCAAGTTTAGCCAAAGCATTTACAGACACAGCGGCCTGCTTCGAGGTCAGTTAAAGTTGCTTTGAGTGTTTCTAATGAGACCAGCTCTCTGAGTTTCAGCTCAGTTTGAAGCAGGTTCCAAGCTTGAGGGGCAGCGTAACTGAACGCCCTTTTCCCAAGTTCAGTACGGACCTTTGGTACAGTTAAAAGGAAAAAGTTCTCTGAGCGAAGCCGATAGGATCCAGTGCATTTTTTATTTATGTCCATACTTAGATAAGGGGGAAGAGCACCAAGAATAGCCTTATATATAAGGATGTGCCAATTTTTCAGTCTACGCGTGGTCAGGGAAGACCATCCAACACGAGTGTATAGATTGCAGTGGTGCGTCAAGGATCTGAGGTTTGTGATGAATCTCAGTGCACCGTGGTAGACGGTGTCCAGCGAGTGAAGGCACTGAGAAGATGCATTCATATAAACCACATCTCCATAATCCAGCACAGACAGAAAGGTTGCAGACACTAGTCTCTTTTTGGCCTCATAGGAAAAACAAGACTTGTTTCTAAAGAAAAAACCGAATTTTATTCTTAATTTGTTCAAGAGTTCCACAATGTGTGGTTTAAAAGAGAGCGAATTGTCAATTATAATTCCAAGATACTTATACTGCAACACAGATTCAACCTCCGTTCCCTGCAAGGTGGTGATAGGAGGAAGGTTCAAGACCTTGGCTTTTGCTTTCGAGAACATCATTAGGTTTGTCTTGGCAGCATTTAAAACAAGTTTCAAATCACACATGTTGGATTGTACAATGTTAAAAGCATTCTGGAGCTGACAAAGAGCCTGCTTCGGGGTGGACGCAGAACAATAAATAACTGTATCATCAGCATAAAAATGCAAATTTGCATTCAAAACATTGTTATTAAGACTGTTAATGTAAATAATAAATAACAATGGTCCTAAAACAGATCCCTGTGGCACACCCTTGAATACCGGAAGAGATGTTGAAGTTAAGCCTTCTGCCCGCACACACTGTGATCTGCATGAAAGATAATTCTTGAACCAACAGACAGCCTTACCTGAAAGACAGATACTAACAAGTCTTTGTAACAGTAAGGCAGGATCCACTGTGTCAAAAGCCTTTGATAAGTCAATAAAAAGTGCTGTGCAATGCTCTCTATTGTCTAAGAAGTAAATAAGATCATTTACTACTTTTAAGGCAGCTGTTGTAGTTTTTTTCCTAAAACCAGATTGAAACTCAGATAAAATATTATGTATTGATAAAAACTCTTTCAGTTGGAAATTGACCAGTGATTCCAGTACTTTATTTAAAACACATAATTTGGAGATGGGTCTGTAGTTGTTTAGGTGAGTGGGGTCACCCCCTTTTAACAGTGGGAGAACAAAAGCAGATTTCCAAATAAGGGGAATTTCGTTTGTCTCCAAGGACAGATTAAAAAGATAAGCCAAGGGCAAAGCTATAAAATCAGCTGCTAACTTTAAAAAGTATGGCTCCAGGTTGTCAGGACCTGCTGATTTTCTTGGTTCCAAACTTTTCAGGGCTTTATGCACCTCTGAAACTGTTACTGGAATAAAATTAAACGGTTCACCCTCCCAGATACCACCGTCAGAGCGATCAGTGGCTCCTTGAGCTATGTTCTGCGAGGTAAACAGAGAACCAGAAGCAATAAAATGCTCATTAAAACAACCAAGCATTTCTGCCTTATCAGAGATTTGAACAGAGTCCTCCTTCACAATGCAATCTGGAAGCTCTATAACATTTTTGTTTCCAGCTAATGATTTAATAGTTTTCCAGAATTTAAGGGGATTATTTAGGTTATCTGAAGTTTCAGTTAGGAGATGATCCGCTTTGGCATTTCTGATTTTAACGGTAAATGCATTTCGCAGCTGCCTGAAGAGCAGCCAATGTGACTCAAGACCTGTACTCCTGGCTTTTGACCAGGCCACATTGCGCTCGTGTAGTAAATCAGAAAGATCTGATGTGAACCATGCATTGTCTCTGCCTTTTACTCTGTATTTTCTTAAGGGGGCATGCCTATCAACTATTTTAATAAAACCATCATAAAATAATGTCCAGACAGTTTCAACATCTGCAATGAGATTGATTTTGTCCCAATCAAATAGAAACAGGTCGTGGAAAACACCCTGCTCTACAAAATGTTTCATATCACGCTTTATGATGATACGGGGTTTTGTCTTTGGGACTTTTGTATTCCGTACCGTGGCAATGACACAGTGGTCACTGATGTCATTTGCAAATACAGAAGCAGGGGTGTATTTATGAGAAGCATTTGTAAGGATTAGATCAATTAAGGAGGATTTTTCAGGAGATTTCAGATTGGGTCTAGTGGGACTGCCAACAATCTGAAAGAGATTTAAGGAATTGCAGTATGTTTTAACATCATCAGATGCTGGTAGCAGCCAGTTCCAGTTAAGGTCACCCACAATGACAATTTCAGTATAGTTAAGACTGGACAAAAGCTGCATTAAAGATGGTAAAGCTTCGCTGACAGCTGAAGGTGGTCTGTAGCAACCAACAACAGTAATATGGAGCGCTTTTGATACTTCCAAGTCAAGAGCCAAAAGTTCAAATTGTTTTGTCAGTGATTTAGAGAGAATAATTGTTACATGAAACTTCGATTTAACATAGACTGCAACACCTCCACCCTTTTTAGGTCGATCAGTCCTATACACATTATAGCCATCAATGCAAATATCCTTGCTTGAAATTGATTTGGTTAGCCAAGTTTCAGATATCACTATTATATCAGCATCGGTTGAATGTGCCCAAATACGAATTATATCCATTTTAGCAATCAAACTGCGCACATTCAAATGGATGAGACCAAGACCAGACCTTGATTTAAAATCTGCAGGGGTGTTAAAATTAACACAATATTCTGGTCCGGGGTTAGGTTGCACATTTCCTGAAATCAGCAATAAGAGTACAATTAGACACCTATAGACAGGCCTAGGTGGACTTTTTGACGGCTCTCTCTTAGTGTTTAAACCTAACACAAAATCATGAACATAGCTTGAAGAAATAATAAAGTTGTCTTGTAGAGCCATAAGGCTAATCAGACGGGCCAAGTCCACAGATCCGCACTTGACAGATGCGGGAGAGAGGGAGAGGGGGCTCAACATCATGCCCAGCGGACTGCAAGAGGAGCACGTTCCCCGGCCTGGTAAAACCGGGGTTGGGAGAAATGGACGGGATATTCCGGTCCCGAGGGGACTTACCCCAGTGCTGCTCCAAATTAAAAGAGATAGGACAGCCAAAAGCAGTGACATAATTAAAATCCCGCGAAACGTGGAGAACCCCCCCAAAACAGCAGACTCTTGAGCTCCACGCCACAGGACAAGTTAGTACAGAACAAAATCAGGCTCAATCCCATATAAATCCGTTCCGGGATTTTTCAACCACCCGATCAGCTGGGGACGATGCGTGTCGTGACGTCACATGTAAATAGGAAGCCCGACCCGATGCATCGCTGGTTTAAAAGTTAAAAAACTGGATGTGTAGAGATCGTAACACAGTCAGATACAGATCAGTGCCCAATTAAAAAAGCCAGGAACTTCCCTTTAGGATGAGAAAAAGAATTGGACCCATCAAGATCAACGATGTGTTGTCCGGTTGCCGATTTGAACAGGCTCCAATAGTCCAAGTAGCCGGTATTTACGCCGGTAAATCACACTACTACATTTACGATTAGGATTTGAGATGTAGCAGTTGAAAAATTGAAAGTGTCCGCCAAACAATTTAGATGTAATCACTCAATCATACAGACATACGGACACAGAACGACACGTGCTGACATCTTGGGAGTTCCATCCATCCTTGTAACTTATTGATTGTGACTCTATTATTCTATTGACACTATTATACGTATAAAGAAATTATACACTTAAGCATTGCTCTGTGAGGGCCTAAGATATTCTAAAAAATAATATTTGAAAACATAAAAAAAAAACATTTTTTTTTAAATATTATTTTTTATATTTTTTGTTGTTACATTTTTCATTAGTTTTACCAAGATAACTTGATTTAATTGTATTTAAAATAACATTTCCAAAGAAATAAATCTGCCTGTTCACTTTCTGTTGGAATGTGAAGGGTTAAATGCATTCTCTGCGAGTTACTGTGAAGACGGGAGGGCTTGTTGGTCCCTCTCTACATTCACAGAGGGCCCGCTATAGTAACTCAATGAGAGAGTATTGTCAAATGTATGGGCTTAAATATGTATCATAATTATTTGTGTTAACATAAAAATAATTTGTGTGTAAATATGTGATTTGGAAATGTAAAACACCATCCACAAATGCATTTAAAAGATTTGCAAACTCACAAATAAATTTGCAAGTGTAAAACGGATCTGCAAATACGTTAAATATTTTCACAAATAAAAAAAAGATCTGTGAATATCTCTTTAACATTTACAACTTTCGATCAGGCATTTGTGAATCCATTTTGTATTTGTCGACCAAAAATGCGCTTGCGGATCTCAAATCTCTGCTCGCGGATCTCACATTTCTGCTTGTGGATTGTCTTTTTACACACACGGAATTTTGAGACATACTTTCCGCCGGTCTCGGCTAAAATCTACTCGTGTCACTCGGTTATTTTCGGAAACCACGTGATGGCCTGCTGATGACGACATTTCCAGATGATTTCAAAGTAAGAGCATGATGGTTTGTTTAATACCCTGTTTTTTTTTATTATAATGAACAGCGGAACGTTAGATGCATTCTTTATCACCATCATCATCATCATCATCATCATCATCATCATCATCATCATCATCATCATCATCATGTTATAGTGATACAGTTAGTTTGTGTTAGTTTATTGGTTCAATATAGCATATATCGAGCACTTTCGTTGATGTTGAAGTACAGGCTATATGCCACTTTCGATGAAATCATGCGGAAATGTTGTCATCAGCAGGCCATCACGTGGTTTCCGGAAACCCGGAAGTAAGCTGCGCTCGGATTCCCTCAACAGAAAGCATTGGGATTTCTCCATAGGATTTTGGAAAATAGCTCGAAATAAGGTCTGTGGAAAACGAACCTGTTAGATAACTGCACGTTTTGTTCAGCCGGATAATATCCAAATGTCTACCCTACTTTTATTATTTATAGGGAGGCACAGAGGGCCTACGTATAAAAGTCACGGTTCGCCACTGATGCACAGTATAGGTTGGAGTTTGTCTCCTAATGAAAATCAAAGTAAAGTTTATTTGTTCCTGTATATTATAGCTGTATACAAGAGGATGGGAGAGCACGTTTGCCCAACAATCAATTACAGATCGGGAGAATCGTAACACAAATCTTGGTTTGGACTCTCAGGTAAGAAAAGTGCTCTCCGCCATCAGTTGAAATAACACAACAGTGACTTAACCCAGTATATCATGTTTCATCATGCTGTTCTGAACATCAGCATCAGTAAAGTCCTTTGAACCGCGGGAAGGGCTTCATAAGATGGAGTCGAAAAACACACACAACAGCACTATTCATTCAATTTGACAAGTGATGTCTGGGCTGATGTTGCAAACAAAACCATGCACATCAATGGTTGCCCAGCAACAAAAGTGGTACCACAAATGATAACAAGCAACCTTGTCAAACAACCGGCCCACGGGGGAAGCAAAGACACCGAAAAGATAGGTCGCAACATGGTGGTGCATGGCACTAATATGGAGACATCACACGTTTGGGAGAAACAGAAAGCAACGCTAGGTAAAGACAGTTCAAGGATAGTAACAAGAGATTGTTAAGAGCGATGGAGAAAGAAGAAAAAGGAGAAGATGGAAGGAGAAGGATGTGGGGTACCTTGAAGGAGCAGCACAGTTAAAGAAGACAAAGCGTTATTGCTGCTTGGTTACACAGGGAAGAGCAGGAGATCTCTCTCTCTCACACACAAATACACACTGGGGGCAGAGGGGATGCCTCTGTGGGCACCAAGGTCCTTCCTCTCTGTAAATTAAAACCATTAATAACCAACTGGGAGAACAGAGAGAGGGGCAGGGACAGGAGGGCGATGGATAGAGGGCAGGGAGGGAGAGAAAGGCGCAAGAGAGAAAGTGGGATTTGGGGACAGTGATTTAGAAAGAAGGATCTGTGAACGGGAGGTATATGTATGGGAAACTGGCACAACAGAGAAAAAGTGTAGAAAAGAGAATGAGAGACACAGAGAGAACTTTAGAGAAGGATGCACCTGCAATAAATCAGTGTGAACAACAACTTTATGGTTGTGGGTTAAAAAATATGAAGTGGTCACATAGTAAGAATAAAGACTGTACAGTATGTGTGTGTCTGCTTGCTTCTCTTCCAGCAGTGTGTGTGTTCAACTAGATACTTTCAGATGGGTCCAGTGAGTATTGAGAGCCCTTTTGGTGTCTACAGTGTTGGCCAGGGAGTCTGTGTCAAAAGCACACTCAGACACGCTTACCTCGTGAAGAGTGTGCATGGAAAAATAGTGAGGAAGGCTATTTTCCCCAGTCCCCCAGCCCTGCATTATGTCCAGGGGGTGGGGGGTCAGATATCTACTGACCCACAGCCCGCCTCCCCCCCGCTCACCAGTCCTGTGTTGCCCCAGCAAGCGCAGACAATGAGGAGGAGCCAGACATGTCCAAAAGATAACACCTTATGAAGGGGCCTGGCGTGGACCAAGACGCCGCCGTGCATACAGTATGTCCTCCACACTAACGCCGCTGAATAAGGCTGTTGACACAGACATAGCCCGTGTAGAGTGCGCACGGACCCCCGTGGGGAAGGCTCTCCCCGTCTGACCGTAGGCATGTGCAATGCACTCGCAGAGCCATCCTGCCAGGCGTGTCTTGGACAGAACTTTACCAGCCACACCCCCCCCCCCGAAGCACACAAACAGCTGTTCAGTGCGCCTAATGGCAGCCGTGCGCTCCACATAACATGACAGCGCACGTACCGGGCAGAGGAGGTGCAGTTTAACCTCCTTGTCCCCAATATGGGGTGGAAGACTAAAGCCGCCCAGCTGTATAGCCCTTGACCTGAACGAACTCCTTACCCCTAGATTCCACCGGGTCCGTCTGCATCGCGTTACGGCCACGTTACGGCTGCGCCGCGGCGTCCGCCAGAATCGCAGCCACTCTAGTCAATGGGTGCTATTCCACCAGACGCGCCGCGTTATGGCTCAGAAGTCTCTGCGCTGGGCTCCGCTCAAAATAGGATTGAAGTCTATTTTTCAACGCGAGGCGTTACAGAGGCGCCGGGCAGGAAGTGGACCGGTCAGAGCATCCGGCCCATCCCCAAAATGAACTAATTTTGCAGACCCTATCCCTCCGTAGTCTCCCCTCCGGTTTACAGGCACTGTGTAAATTATATTTATAGAATAACTATGATGATGAATGCATTTTTTACCACTAAAATACAGCAGCACATCTTTGATGCATGTCGTTTATAACTGGGATATTACAATTATTATTAACTTTGTCTGTACAAAGTAGCCTGTCCAGGAAATATGCCCAAATCAACAAAAACTGCGAGCCAGCAGGCAAGACGCTCCGCTTCTCAAATGTTTCTGAAACGTGCCGGTAGGGTATGACGCCGGAGGAGGCCGGACCAAAACCGCGGCGCAGCCCTGACGCGACGCAGACGGACCCGGTGGAATCTAGGGGTTAGGCTCTTGGGAACAAAGGAGGGGTTCGGTCTGAGTGTTGCCCCGCTACGGTCAGCCCAGATCCACAGGCAACTCGGGTGTACCGACAAAGCGGTCAATTCAGACACTCTCTTAGCCGAAGTCAGGGCCAGCAGAAACGCTGTTTTTGATTACAGCGCCTTCAGGGAGGAGACCTCCAGAGGTTCAAATGGTTCTGTGACCAGAGCCTCGAGCACCAACGGCAGGTCCAATTGCGGGGCGGAGGCGTACACTACTGGGCGCTGCCTCCTGACCCCCTGCAAAAACCGTGACACAAGCGGCTAACAAAAGGCTGATCTGCCGCCAAATCCCTCATGGCAGGACGAAATGGCTGCCGCATACACTTTAACTGTGGAATAGGCAAGCCCCATGTCCACCAGTAACTGTAAAATGGACAGAATAAAGCCCAGCGTACAAGATAAGGGCTCTAGACTTCCCTCTTCACACCATCGCTGGAATCCCAACCACTTCGGCCTGTAACAGGCTGTGGTGGATCCTGCTCTTGCTGCCTGAATAGTCTGAATGAAATGAGGAATTGCCCAGGGCTGGCCCACCATCATCTGTGTCACCTCCGCCACTATGATGACTGACAGATGTTCTCGTCTCACCCTCTCCAGGAGGGGGAGAATGAGGCGCAGCGGTGGAAAGGCATAGATCAGCTTTCTTGGCTGATCTACCATGGCTCGTGCAAACGTGTCCACCCCCAAGGGCGTATTGTCCCGCCAAGCCATGGAAAACCACAGGGTACAGTGGCTGTTGCGCCGGTTGGCGAACAGGTCCACCTCCGCTCTCCCGAACTGGGCCCAGATCTGCTTCACCACCTCCGGGTGAAGCACCCACTCATCTGGCAGGGGCCCGCCTCTTGACATGAGGACGCCCCCTCCGTTCTCCAGTTCCGGGATGTGGAGGGCTCTCAGAAACAACACAAACTCTGAGGCCCATAACCACAGGTTCTCTGCTGTGGTCAACAAGGCGGCGGAGCGGACTGCGCCCTGCCTGTTGATGTACGCCACTGTTGTGTGGTTGTCGCTCCTTACCAGCACATGTTTGCCCTGTATTACGGGTTTGAAGTGCAGGAGGACCAACCCTACTGCCCGCAGCTCTAGATGGTTGTTGTGTTGAGTCTCCGTCAGAGACCAGCAAACACATATAGCTCTCTCTAGGCATGTCCCACCCCATCCTGTCACAGATGCGTCTGTGAACACCGTGATGTAGGAGGTCACTCGCCCCAGTCCAGTTCCCCTCCGGAGATGCACTGAGGACCACCTTTACCGGAGGTTGCCCACCACTGAGGGCGGGATGATCAACCGGAAGGACCCGACATCGAGGATCCTTCGTCGTCTTCCTCCTCGACGATCGGAGACGTCCGGCCCACCAGGATGGCGAAAACGAATGGCACCTCCTCAGCCGCATCCTGTTCCTCCATCTCCACCACCTTGAGGTCCACTTGGTCCTCCGCGATGCCGGCGGCTATGTCGTGGTAGCATCCGGCAGGCATTACAGGAGGGAGACTGGGTCAAGCCGTCCCCGGCGTGTTTAGGCCCCAGACACTCGAAACAAAGGCGGTGGGGATCGGCAACTGCGATTTGGCCGGTGCACGTAGGACAGGGTCGGTGCTCGAGGACTTGAGTTTTCCATTCTTTGTTTTTTTTTATCTTCTTATTTCTCTTTCGCTCTCAGTTGTTTATCCTGCTCGCTGAAGAGAAAAGGATGACAGTCAGGAGGCGAGGCCGCCTTATATGGTAAGGGTTTGCGCGTGCACTCAGGTAGGCCCGTCCCGAGAGGCCGGCTACATTTAAAGATATCTCAATAGGTGAACGCTTGCATAGTAAGGTCAATGGGTAGTACCAGTGGTGGGAGTAAGTCCTACATGTGCAAGTCATGAGCAAGTCTCAAGTCTTGACCTACATGTATCAAGCAAGTCCCAAGTCACTGTGATGAGAGTCAAGCAAGTCAAGTCATTGCTCAGGTCAAGCAAGTCAATTCAAGTCATACAAAATTCTGATGAATAAGCCCAGTCTCCACATTTAAATCAGTTAAAAGACAGTGGTTATGAAAATGGATTCCACCCACACTATGATCTTCATTACATACACAGTTAATCATTTGAAATCTAATTTAGACCGATGACAATCATTAGATTGATATTAACCCTATAACTGAGACAATATAGCTAGGACTCATCAAAAAGTCTATTCAAAAAGGTAGAATTCCAGGTACGAAAATCGTATATGGCATTTTCCATTACACATATTTAATTTAAATTTCTGTTAACACTAGAACCGCCAACAGCGTCAGCACCTACATAGATATTATTTTCAAATCATTAGGGCCCGAGCACCGAGCGCTAGGACCCGACGGCGTCCTAGCACGAAGTTCGAGGAACCTATTGTTATTGGTGGTATTATTATTATAGTGCTGGCGTTTCCTCTTTTTGAGGTCTTTAGGATGCTTCAAAAGTTGTATAATTTTGCACGGACGCCAGGACCGGTGAAAAATTCAATATTCTGGAGTCAATGGGTTAAATATTCCAACCTGCTCACTAGCGCCACCTATCAAAATCCCATTTCGGAATAAATTTACAAAGTCGCACCGTAACTCGGAATAACCTGACATTTTGCGCACATATCCGGGTGGACCTGCTCTACAAATAATCTTCTTGGAACCCTAAGCTCCGCCTACATTTTTTAAATGTCAATTAGCGTAATGTTCAAAACAGTCAAATATTCACTTAAATTTCCATTTTCAGTTTTTAAACACCAATCTTCGTATACAGCATTGGTGGAGGGTCAGACACATTACCGTAGAAAACGAGCATGTTAGGACGATAAATATTGCCACCGTCAATCAAAACGTACTCGCAAAAAGGCGGGCTTAGAAAGAAATGCTCATAACTCATCAACAATCTATCCAAACATCACAGATTTTGGTAAATAGGTTCAATCGGTCTTGGGGAATAGGCACACCAAAGCATTTTAATTTTGGACTACAGGGGGCGTCAAAATCACCAACAATTTATAAATCAAGAGCGGAGGGACTAATATATTTTTTTTTTTACACATACTCTCGGGGTGACTATGAACTCAGATTTAAAGTGTCGCAACAAATTCAGAATGTGGGCGTGGCCTATACATTTTTTTTAAATTGCGATAGCATAAAATGAGCTTCGGACGTAAAACTCGGGACACACGTCAGAGCCCACGACTTTTACGAGAATGTAAAAAAAAACCCTAATTTTTCAAAAAGACTGCTCACTAGTGATCCCTATTGTGTGGTAGTCACATATAGTTTCTCAGAACTTCATGAATTGTGGCGCGGACATATTTGTAAATAGATTCCATTATCCCCGCCCCCCAGGAAGTTGGCCATTTTGAAAAATGTGTGTTTTTCATACATTTTAAGCACATTCTTGCGAACTCCTCCTAGGGGAATGATCAGAAAAATTCCAGTCCAGGACAAGTTCAGCCCCTATCCAATATGATGCTAAATTGAGAAGAAATCATTTGATAGCTCAATCGTGGAGGTCGTAAGCTAACAGCGAATACACCATTTTTGACGATTTACATGTCGCAAATTACTCCAAACTACTCGCATATAGTTTTTCCGATATTCACGAAACGCTGTATACACATTGCTCTTATGATTGCGGACATATGTGACCCACTCTATCGAAATCAGTCGGAAGTCGCAACGGCTCATTTCAAAATAAACGTGGATTTGCGTAAAAAACAATTTTTTCGGGGTTTCGGGTGTTTTGTTTGATTTTAAACAAACAAAGTCTTGGCTTTCAGAATATGAAACTTTTATTTCCAAACTCACACGATAATTATATTCTTTAAGCTTGTAAATGGAAGATGACAGGCAATCTGCTCTTCCGCAGTGCCGCCCCCCCCTCCCTCCGGCTGACATTATGAATATAAGCGTAAAGTAATCATAAATAACACGGCAGGGTCCGTTAGAGTTTGTTTTCATCTGATTTCAATTAAACAAAGTCTTGGCTTTCAGAATATTAAACTTGTTTCGGCAAATTCCGATGATAAATACAACTTTGAAGCTTGTAACGGCATAATTACAAGCGGAGAACGGAGTAATTTAATGTCACAGCAGGCATAACAACAGCCGGTGTTTCTCGTGAGGGTTTTCCCCGGAAAACAAACGCAATACACACAAACGCAAAATTACACAAATACACACACACGTATACATAGGGTTACCCCTAACCAGCACACACATACCGGCTCTGCTGGCGGCAAATTCAATTACAACAGACACCTATACACTCCACAACAGACACCTACTGAATGTAAAACACACACATACAGCTCCTAAAGCATATCATGTATATCTGGCTACAGCCCTTGTTTATTTTATTATGTGAAGCACTATATGGTTTCATGAAAAATATCTACTGTTTACTTGTAGATATCTACTAAAGCATACAAATAAAGTGTGTAGGCCTGTTACATATATTATTGCTGTTCTCACTGTAAACATCGCGTCTGAATGAAACCAGTTGTATTAAAAAAAATACCCTAACATCCAGGGGAGATGTGATTAGGGAGTAAACAAACGGTAAAGGGCAGAAAGTCTGATGCACATTTGATCATCTTGAATAACTTATAATCACAATGGGAACAGTTTGCTTCGTTGACATAAGTCCAGCCATGCGTCACGCCTCTTTTAAACATCACTGTTGGCTGAAATCATCTCCAGAGAATACTTCAGTGTACCCTCGGTTATAGCTCCTCCAGAGAGACTCCTCTCTCCTCTCTCCTCTCTCCTCTACATCTTTGTACCCTCGGTTATAGCTCCTCCAGAGAGACTCCTCTCTCCTCTAACTCAGTGTATCCTCGGTTACGGTACCTCCAGACAGCCTCCTCGAAAATCAATTCTCAACGAGCCTTTAGAGAAATTTGTTTTCCTTCGAGACGGCGCGCCAACATCCGTTTCCGGGTCGCTGCCGGAGGACCTGGGAGTCTGGGACGCGAAAAATTTGAGAAATGACAAACGGCTCATTTCCGAGGACTCGTGCCCATCTGCTTGACGCCGGGACGACCGGCTGCCCTCCCCGACAGGCGCACGGACGCGAGGGCCCGCTCATCACTGCGCGCACAAGTGCGACCGCAGTTTTAATTTAATTTTTTCCTCTTCATAATTTCCTTATAAACTAAGTAGGACGATTTAAAACTCACTTAATTGGGTTCATTTTGAAATTGCTTCAGTTTTTCATCATAACAGATAAAAAAGTTCAGATTCATTTTTACAATAAATCAAGGAATGATGCACTTCTACAAAGAAAAACAACATAATTAAAACATTTAAACAAACTACTAAAAGTAGATGAACTACATTATTCAACAGTTTACAGTAACAGGCATCTCTTTTCCTCTCTCTCTCCCCCTCTCCTGACAGCCCGTCAGTATCAGGGTTAGTAAAAATGAATCCCTTGGCGGTTCTAGTGGCCATTTACCGTTTTGTCTTCTCTTTGCAATGCTTAATCGATTTGAAACCAAGTCTAACGTAGCTTAAACTTAACGTTAGCTTTCTAGCTAACACAACACATTCACGCACCTTTCTCTGTCGGGTTTTTTGTAGTGACGAATGAAGTTGGATGTTGTGGTGGTCGTGTCACTGAACTTTATGCTGCAGACCCTGCATACCGCTGTTTTCTTCTTATTAGCGTCATCAACAAAATAATCCTTGAATCCAAACGATCCAAACTTGACTATTTTTGGAGTAACGCTAGCCGCTGCCATGTTAACTGACACTCCTGCCGCCTAGTGGGTTGCCAGGTCTGCGCGCACGGCGCTATAATCACCCAATCACGTTTAGAAAAAACTAAATCTAAAAGCTCAATACAAAAACAAACGCAAATATTTAATTTTAAAAAGTCAAGTCCTTTCAAGTCATCTGTCTCAATCTTAAGTCAAGTCTCAAGTCATGAATACCAAGTCAAAGTCAAGTCAAGTCATGTCATGTGACTCGAGTCCCCACCTCTGGGTAGTACCCATAGAGTCCAGTAGAGGGCGGAGCCTGTGAGATATAAGTTAGATTGTGATAATGTGCAAGAAAAGAAAGACGTAGGGGACTGTATTTTACATTTGGGAACACATAAAAAAAAACATGACTAGATGATCAGAAATGTTGAAAACACGCTTTTAACCTGATTATTGGAAGTATATGGAGGAGCCCAGATGTTTTTAGTACAATTGTGTGAAATACTTTTGCTGAGAAGGCTCATAAAAGCTAAACAGTTAATATAAGAGACATATCAATTGTGATTACACATGAAAGTAACAAAAAAACAATAAAAGGAATATCCTTTAAAGCTCACCTATTATACTATATTTGAACAATATATTATAGGGCCATATACAGGACTGTCTCAGAAAATTAGAATATTGTGATAAAGTTCTTTATTTTCTGTAATGCAATTAAAAAAACAAAAATGTCATACATTCTGGATTCATTACAAATCAACTGAAATATTGCAAGCCTTTTATTATTTTAATATTGCTGATTATGGCATACAGCTTAAGAAAACTCAAAAATCCTATCTCAAAAAATTAGAATAGTTCCTCAGACCAAGTAAAAAAAAAAAGATTTATAACAGCAAAACACAATCAAACATTTGAAAATGTCCATTAATGCACTCAGTACTTGGTTGGGAATCCTTTTGCATTACTGGATTACTGCATCAATGCGGCGTGGCATGGAGGCAATCAGCCTGTGGCATTGCTGAGGTGTTATGGATGCCCAGGATGCTTCAATAGCGGCCTTTAGCTCATTAGCATTGTTGGGTCTGATGTCTTTCAGCTTCTTCTTCACAATACCCCACATATTCTCTATGGGGTTCAGGTCAGGGGAATTTGCAGGCCAATCGAGGACAGTAATGCCATGGTCAGTACACCAGTTACTGGTGGTTTTGGCACTGTGGGCAGGTGCCAGATCATGCTGGAAAATGAATTCCTCATCTCCATAGAGCTTTTCAGCAGACGGAAGCTTGTAGTGCTCTAAAATCTCTTGGTACACAGCTGCATTTACTCTGGGCTTGATGAAACACAGTGGACCAACACCAGCAGCTGACATGGCTCCCCAAACCATCGCTGACTGTGGGAACTTCACACTGGATTTCAAGCAACTTGGATTTTGCTCCTCTCCAGCCTTTCTCCAGACTCTGGCGCCTTGACTTCCAAATGAAATACAAAACTTGCTTTCGTCTGAAAAGAGGACTTTGGACCACTGTGCAACTGTCCAGTGCTTCTTTTCCTTAGCCCAAGTCAGACGCCTCTTCCGTTGTCTTGAGTTCAGAAGTGGCTTGACCATGGGAATACGGCTATTGTAGCCCATTTCCCGGACACGTCTGTGAACAGTGACTTTTGATACCTGGACTCCAGCTTCAGTCCACTGTCTTTGAAGCTCCCCCAAATTCTGGAAGCGACTCTTCTTCACAATGCTGTTAAGGCTGCGGTCATCTCTCTTGGTTGTGCAGCGTTTCCTGCCACATTTCCCCCTTCCAACAGACTTTTTGTGGATGTGCTTTGAAACTGCACTCTGTGAACAGCTTGCTCTTTGAGAAATTTCTTTTTGTGTCTTACCCTCCTGATGGAGGGTGTCAATGACGGTCCTCTGGACAGCAGTCAGATCAGCAGTCTTCCCCATACTTGTGATTTAGTTTACTGAACCAAGCTGAGTGTTTTTCAAGGCTCAGGAAACCCTTGCAGGTGTTTCGAGTTAATTAGACGATTCAAGTGATTCGTTGAACACCCTACTAGTATACTTTTTCATGATATTCTAATATTTAGAGATAGGATATTTGAGTTTTCTTAAGCTGTATGCCATAATCAGCAATATTAAAATAATAAAAGGCTTGCAATATTTCAGTTGATTTGTAATGAATCCAGAATGTATGACATTTTTGTTTTTTTAATTGCATTACAGAAAATAAAGAACTTTATCACAATATTCTAATTTTCTGAGACAGTCCTGTACAGTATATACAAAACATGTCTCTGAAGGGTTTTGCTAAAAAATAACAAATATATCGCCCATTGTAGCAAGCACTCCCGTGATTAAACGCCATATGTTCCACACCACATTAACACATTTCTGAAACAGTATGGAGCTCAAACGCTTTCTTTCAAGCAGGTTAACCACAAGGTGAGTACCTATATCCGTCTTTTTTCACACACATTTTCTCCAGTACAGCGTTAGCTCTGAGTGTTAGCGTTGTTTGCTAATGTAAACACAGACCATATTATTTCCACATGGCACATTGTTAACCACAAGGTGAGTACCTTGTATATCCGTATTTTTTCACACACATTTTCTCCAGTACAGCGTTAGCTCTGAGTGTTAGCGTTGTTTGCTAATGTAAACACAGACCATATTATTTCCACATGGCACATTGTTTCTTAACCTGTTAAGCCCTGAGCCTGTTTTTCAGGTTTCAGGCTCGAAAATGACATGCCCATAACAAATGACTATATCTTCACTTCTAAAAGGGGTCAATTAATAATAGTTGTTCTCAAAGCAATGACACACCTGTGAGTTGGATATAGAAGAGTCAGAATCAATATAGATGTTTTCATTTTAAAGTAAATTCAGATTGAACATAAAACAATGCAAATTATAGTTTCCGTCCAAAAAAAAAAAACATTACTCATAGTGAAAACCACCGTTGAATGATGGGATAGTAGACAAAAAGCTTTAGGAATCCAAACTATAACATATAATAAGTACCCTGTATAAAGATTGATGCAAAACAAGTTAAAGTTGACCTTTTTAGAGAGGTTTAGAAAAAAACCCCGCCTCTGGGGTCATTTGGGTTATTTGCCATATCTCTGGGACAACCTGGTCTCGCCAGAATGCGTGACTCCACCACGACTCCTTAACACCGCATTGCGTGGTGAAGTCACGAACTTTGCTACATTTATGTGTCTGCACCACGCAAACAACGCCAATGTAAACTGAATGAGGCTCCTTTGTCGTGGTGCACACACGCATTTCTACAACGTCCAGCAGTGAACTTTTATTCCATAAAACGTTTTTAAAATCTACTTTATAGCTTGTAGTAAGTCACGGGAGGCTTATTTTATTTTATTTGTATTCATAATAATTGGTATTTTTCGTCAGAATGTATTATGGTGCATTTGCTACTAATTTTTGTTCTCAAAAAACAGTGCATTGTGTGTAATACAACTGTGATTTGTATTAGATTAGTTGGTTTTTAAGGAAGGCCAGAGCTTCAGCTGTGTCAAATAGATTGTTCCCTTTAGTTAACGTTTTTTAAAAGAACATTATATTCCGATTTGATCATGTCCCCTTTATTGTATTACGGAGAGCAATGTGAGCATCCATTCCCATTGGATAACGCAGGATTTTACACCCGGAAGTAAGTATTCTCTTTACTGTCGATTGATTTTACAGTGATATCTGCACTACTCATCAACTCAACAACACCAGATTATCCTTGTTGATTACACAACATTGATTGGTTTAAATTGTGTACAATGCTTTTGTAATTTTCCCCTTCGATTCGGAGAAAAAAATATTTGTTCAGTTTAGGATGGCCAAATGCACTATACTACCCAGAATCCTCAGCCATTGTTCCGCTTTGCCTCAAGCTCTGTGATTGGTTGACCTCCAACTGCATTCCATATGAAAAAAACGTTTCGTAAAAGATAAAATCATACTTTATTCAGCAGTGCTTGCTTTACTCTTTGAAAGTCATCACATGAATGCATTGTAATAAAAGGTTTGGCTGCATTAAATGTTACACATCGATCGTAGTTCTTTATTTATCTACAGAGATCTGGCCTCAGAATAGACCGGAAACTATTCTTTTACCGTTCTGTTTTAATTTCACAATAAAGTTAGTAGTAATAGTTTGTTTTGATATTATTGTTTTTTATTAACTACTAGACCGCTGGGTCATGTTAAGACCATCTTTTCTGTGTTGCTGTGGGTTTTTTCCATCGCTTTTGTGTTAGTTATTATTCCTTAAAAAAACTAATTTAATAAAAATCACAGTTGTATTACACACAATGCACTGTTTTTTGAGAACAGAAATTCGTAACTAATGCACCATAATACATTCTGACGAAAAATAAAAATGATTATGAATACAAATAAAATAAAAGAAGCCTCCCGTGAGTTACTACAAGCTATAAAGTAGATTAAAAACGTTTTATAGAATAAAAGCTCACTGCTGGACGTTGTGGAAATGCGTGTGTGCACCATGACAAAGCAGCCTCATTCAGTTTACAGTTGGCGTTGTTTGCGTGGTTCAGACACGTAAATGGAGCAAAGTTTGTGACTCCACCACGCAATGCGGTGTTAAGAGGCTTGTTTGAGACAAGCGAGACCTGCGCAGACCTGCACAATTTCGATCCACGTATTGCTAGTGCGTTGCATGATGGTTAGTCATTTTGTCCGACTTGCTCTGGAGGCTCGCCTACATGAGACGTTGAAATCTCGCGGGACAAAGACGCCCGCAGCCTTGAGAGCGAGGCAAGGCGCGGCAGCGTAGTTCCTCTCCACGGGCTGCGGAAGCGAAATGCTTGATGGGAAACGACTTGCTGGTATCTCGAGCTGAGCGCTCATTTGTGGTTTTTACCCCGTGCTGCTGATGAAACTCTCCAATTGGCTCTGAAAAAGTTTGTTGTTGTTTTGTGTCAGTTTGACGTCGCCACTTCCAGTCACATTTTTCATCATTGTTCCACAATGTTTATCATCATGAAATTAATATCTATATATTTTATACTATACTTGCACTACTTACCGTTTTTATACTTTATATATCTTAGCATATTCATACATACTGTTCATACTGCTAAGGCTGCTGTGTATACATGTATCTAGTGTATTCATACCCCTCACTGTTTATTCATCATTGAATTCATTCTATATTTTATTCTGTAGATTGTGTACATTTTCACTGTACTGCTTTTTGCACTCCTGGTTAGAAGCTAAACTGCATTTCGTTGTCTCAGTGCCTGTAATCTGTCCAATAACAATAAAGTTGAATCTAATCTTGAGCAGGAACAAATGTATTTACTTAGTACATATCTGACATTAACGATTAAACACATTTGTGCATTCTTCATAAATGCAAACCGAGTCAAGCCGACTCCGGAGGTGGCGGTATGCACCTTAAAGTTGTTTGCAATCCGCCAAAAAACCGAGAGAAGAAGAAGAAGCCGACTCCAAGCTGTCCGACTTCAGTCGAGCTCTTTGAGACCTCCCCCGGCTGCGATCGGCTATTCTCGTCTACTTTCGAGGCGAGCCGCAGCTCGTCTCAAACAAGCCTAAGGAGTCGTGGTGGAGTCACGCATTCTGGTGAGATCAGGTTGCTCTGGAACCCATTGGTCGATTTTGATGATTGACACCTCTTTTGAACCGTTAGAGCCAATAGAATCGAGGGGGGGTTCCTAAATCCATCTACACAATAGGCTAGTTGCACAAGATGGCATCTATCAACTTCCGGTTCATTGAATGTGCGGTTGTAAACTTCCGGTCTATGGAAGAGAGGTAGAGGGAAGAGCGATAGATAGCGCATAGATAGCAATAGATAGTAGGGATGTAACGATACCAAAAACTCGCGGTACGATAATATCGCGATAACAAGTCCACGGTACGGTATTTATCGCGATATTGAATAATAAAGGGAAGAAAAAAAAAATCAGAATTTTTTTTTCTTCAATAAAACATTTTTTTACTCGGAAAATGTTTTTTTATTACATAATAAATCTCATTTTTACAGCATTTTTGTAGGATAGCAGTATTTTAAAGTGTCAAAAACAAAGTGACAGTAACAGACTGGAACAAGAAAACCAGTGTTTTTTTACCTACTAGTACTACCAAACAAAGTAAGCATTTTCTTTATGCCACTGCATCTCACAAATAAACAAGGACATTTAATAATCAGACCCTGCAATAAAATAAATCAAGTTTCACTTTAGTTTTTCAAGTAACTCAACTCAAACTCACTAGTCACTCACTCAGCATCATCAGACAGGTTTTTAGGAATATGAGAATGTCCACATTTCCAGGTATTTATAAGCTGGGATGTTTGGGCATTTACAATATCCCCTGCTCTGGAAAAAACTCTGTCGCTTGGTACTGATGTTGCTGGGACACCAGTGGTCGCGTTAACCGAATATTTTATTTAACAATGACGGAAAAATCTGAAAGCAGTCTGTCATTTTGACAGATTAGAACAAACTCGGAACAGCGCCAACGTTTCCCCGCAGCCAGGCTCTGGTGTTATGCCGTGTTATGCATGCCCTCCAAAAGGAAATGATATAGTTTCCAAACCGTACTTTGCCGTACAGATCAATACATGTCTGGGAGGTCTTGCTTTACGCTGTGCGCGTCCCGCGAGGTGCATGCACACACGGCATAACATCGCCCCCCCCCGTTGACAGTTCATGAGCATGCTCTATCGTGAACTTTTCAGACCCGACGGGTAATAAGGGATTATGAGGGATATTTTACGATCCTGTCTGTCGAAATGACGGACAGCGAAAAAGTCTAACGCCAGGCTTATTGACAGGGCGAGATATAAATATATGGTTGATACTTGTCAATGTCTCTAGGTGTGTAAATGTAGCCCTGTAAATACGATGTCCTTTTGTGTTATCTGTTGTTTTATTTTCATGTTGTAACCTACTTGCTGCCATGTTAGAGAGTTCTCTCTTGAAAAAGAGATCGATGATCTCAATGGGACCACCTGGTTAAATAAAGGTTTTAAAAAAAAAAAAGTGTTTAAAAAAAAAAAAGTGTTTTAAAAAAAAAACTTTTTTTGAAAATCGCGGTAGATTTTGTCAGTCTCACGACGGTATTGGGAGGTTTATTTACCGCGATACCGCGATATTCGGTATATCGTTACATCCCTAATAGATAGCGAGAGAGATAGCGTATAGATATTATATAGGCACTATTTTACACTCCATGTCTCCAAGACCTACCGAAGGTTAACATCAGTGATGTACATTGGCTGGTACAAGCGGCAGGCTCAGCCCCAAGGAGCAAAAGAGAAAAGGGGTTCAAGATCTATACATATCCAGTTACGTAGACAATTATGAAGGTAAGTGACAAACAAAGCTGTAGTTACTGGCTAACTTT
Source organism: Notothenia rossii (assembly GCF_949606895.1). Lineage (NCBI taxonomy): Eukaryota > Metazoa > Chordata > Actinopteri > Perciformes > Nototheniidae > Notothenia > Notothenia rossii. The sequence goes on along the minus strand of NC_136903.1, from coordinate 29,365,052 downwards.
GACAACTTGACAGTCTTGATACAGTGTAAAGCGTTTTAATGATTGAGTTTTTTTGGATAACATGAACGATATCCAATTCCCCGCAGTTTCAAACAAAGATCTACCTTCAGGGAGAGTGAGCATCAGGGCGAGCTGTTACAGGTCCATGAGAAAGCATGAAAAGCCTCACAATCTCAGAGTAGGGAGGAAAATAAAAAGTGTTCATCGGTTCAAATCAGGGGCGCCGGAAGCAGGGGGGCCAAGGGGCCATTGGCCCCCCCACTTTTATGGATCAATTGAAAAATATACGTGTATTTGTGTAAAAAAATATTTTTCCGGGGTTCGAGTTTTTTGTTTGATTTTAAATAAGCAAAGTCTTGGCTTTCAGAATATGAAACTTTTATTTCCAAAAACAAACGATAAATACAGTTTTGAAGCTTGTAAAGGGAAGAAGACAGGCACCTCGCTCTCACTCGGCTCCCCCTCAGCGCAGCAGCAGCAGCAGCTCCCCTCCCCCTCCCTCTCACTGAAATTATTAATGTAAACCGTATAGTAATCTAGATAACACGGCAGGGTCCGTGACAGTTTCATCTGATTTCAAATAAACAAAGTCTTGGCTTTCAGAATATTAAACTTGTTTCGGCAAATCCAGATGATAAATACAACTTTGAAAGCTTGTAACGGCATAATTACAAGAGGAGAACGGAGTAATTTAACGTCACAGGGCATAACAACAGCCGGTGTTTCTCATCTGTGTGTTTAACACAGACACACTTGCGAGTTTACCCCAGACAAGTAATCCAAACTAAAATATTTTCCCTCCATAGCTACTCTGGTCATTTGCCCCGCTAATAATCAATCAGATCGATGGATTCCAGAGAAGAGGAAACTTTGAACGTCTTTTTCTCAAAATTATGACTCGGTGGAAATCATTATATAATGTGACATTTTGCTTAATATTTGGAGTACAACAACAATCCTGATATCATTAGAAAGCTAGGAATCTCCTCTTTCCAACAGTGTATACAACTCAAAATGTGTCTTTGGGTCAATGCGAGCAGTTCAAATATTGCACTATAGGTAAAATAAAGCAGGCAAACATAACAGGAAGAATATGTACATTTTAATCCAATCAAAGAGGACTTTGTCACACCATTCAAATGTATCAAGTAGCCTACATTACAACCAATAAAAAAGCTGAGATTTGTTTATTTGTTACGTTGTTCTGTGTGTGGCAGCCGTTAACCTAGAAAGATAAACTTAGCTCGCAAACATGTCAGAAGAACCAGCGCATAAGAAAATGAAATACAGTCAAACTAAACTTAAATTCAACCACTTCAATGTCACATCCCTGACATCCACCACAACTCCAGAGCCTGGACCTTCAACTATAGAACCAGCGCAGCCAGATAAACCCAAAAGCAGCAGCTCTGCGGCCGCAGAGACTGTCAAAACCGCAGGCCTCGTTGAACCGAAACAGGCTGGTTCCGACTGCGTGGAGGCTTGTTGTCGCGACATCGAGACGGGTAAAGCTGCACAGCTAATTGTTGATAAAAAGGAGACCGCTAGATCGTTTGGACAAAGATAAAGGTACTTTAATGCAGAATGGTACAAAAACCGAGAGTGGCTAATTCTTTGTAAAACCACTAAACGGGCCTTCTGTGAAATTTGCAGATTTGCTGCTGTCAAACGGCTGGTAACTTTCTCAAAATGTGGAGATGACAGTTTTGTAAATACCGGATGTAATAACTGGAAAAAGTGCCCAAGCCTCCTGGACAGCCACGAAAAGTCCAATGTTCACAGAGAGTGTGTTCAAAAAAAGTGTGCTTTCTTCAGTCAAACACCAGTCAACATCCAGCTTGTCCAACAGGAGCGTATTGAGCAGGAAAAAAGAAGAGATGGGATGATGGAGCAGCTGCGCTGTCTGCAGTTTCTAACCCGACAGGGCCTAGCAATCAGGGGGCATGAGGATAAGGAGAGCAATTTCAAAAGGCTAGTAGAACTCGTAGCTGATAAAAACCCCACTCTGAGAAGCTTCATGCTCACCGGGAAATATGCATCACACGAGACAATCAATGAACTCATAAACCAAATGTATCGGGAATCTCTCACCACTTTATTAACAGAAATTAAAAACAATGCAGAACATTATGCAGTTATTGTGGATGAAACTCGCGATTGCTCCGGGCATGAACAATTGTCTCTGACTGTACGATGGGTATCAGCTGATTATGTTGTCCATGAAGACTTCATAGGAATGTATGACTGTCCTAAGACTGACGCATTATCAATAACGCTTACTATTAAGGACATGTTACTGAGATGCGGCCTGGACATTGGTGACATGAGAGGGCAAACCTACGATGGCGCATCTGTTCTACAGGGACAAATGTCAGGTGTGGCCAAACGTTTTAAAGACATCAATCCCAAAGCAATCTCAATGCATTGCACTAATCACAGCTTAAACCTCATACTCCAGGAAGCTGCTTCAAAGTGCAACATGGTACGTGGTGCCTTCAGTTTAGTTCACGACATACATGAGGTCATCAACAACTCACCAAAACGACTTGCCATCTTTAATACCATTAGGGATGCTGCAGCTGCTGCCTCTCCTACTGTCAGTGGCCTCACACCGCTCTGTCCCACTCGCTGGACAGCCAGAGGCAGTGCAATAAAATCCCTGCTTGCGAATTATGAAGCCGTCTACGACACGTTGGATGAAATAATCCGAATGGGGGGGAACACAGAAGCAAGCAAGAAGGCACCAGGGCTGCAGGCATTGATGACTCAATTTAGTGTGTTCTTCGGATTGAAAGTGTGTCTTACACTGTTTTCTTCTGCGGAAGAGGTGGCTCGGGTGCTCCAGTCCAAAGACCTCTCAGCAGAGACAGTTAAGTCAGCAGTGCAGATGCTCCAGACACACTACACAAACCTGAGGTCCACAGAGGCATTCCACAGCATCTTTGAAGAGGCCCAAAGAACAAACATGAGCGACCTGGTCCAGGCCCCGGCTCTTCCTCCAAGGCGGCGCGCTCCACGCCGTTATGATGATGGGGATGCGTCTCATCAGTGGGAAAATCCAGAGGACTACTTCAGGAGCCAGTTTTTTGAGGTAGTTGACCTGCTCACTTCTGAGCTGACTCGCAGGTTTAACCAACCCACTCTGCAGCTGCTGATGAGTATGGAGCAGGTACTCCTCACAGCAGTAAACAGTCCCCCTGGTTTCGGCAGCATCAACATCCCCCAAAATCTGGTCGACATGTACACAGGTGATATTGACATGGAACGGCTGTCCACCCAGTTGTCACTGTTTCCAGCAGTTTTGCAGGCACACAACAGTAGTTCCGCCGCTGAAAGACCCATCATGCAGGTGACAAAGGTGTCCACAATCACCGACATGCTGGCGGCACAGGGACGAGGCACGCAATCCCTCTTCAGTGAAGTGGATAAACTTCTACGGCTGTATTTGACTGTGCCAATGTCAAATGCAACAGCTGAGCGGAGCTTCTCAAGCCTCCGTCGGTTGAAGACGTTCCTCCGTTCAACAATGTCCGAGCGCCGCTTAAATCACCTTCTCTTCCTCCACATCCACAAAGATTTGACCGACGGCCTGGACCTCAAAAAAGTGCTCCGGAGCTTCTGCTTTGCCAGTGAGCGAAGGGAGGTTTACTTCGGCAAAATCTAGGAAGATTGTGTAGATTTAGCCACGTGGAAATGTTCTTTAGCTTTAGCCTAATGTTGGACATTTGTTTGAAGGGTGCTCCGCCTCCACCCTCACCTGTGATTGGACATTTGAGTCATGTGATTTTGATTACATGACATCACAGCTTGTGTTAGGTGTTATTAACCAATAGTTTTATTGGAAGACCTATTTTATTATACAGTTAATATTACGCCCCAGCCAGGCCAGTTCGAGTGGCTCTTCGTCCTTTTCGTAACTGTATTACAACTATTGTTCATCGGTTGAATAAATAATTTATGTCAATTTCTTGAATTTCTTTAAATAAGTTTCATGAATTGCATTACCTCCTGTAGCCAGAGAGGCACTGGCGGACTGATTACCACTGTAGATTTAGCATTTCTTTCACATACACACACACACACTTTTTGGCCCCCCCACTTCTGAAATGAATCCGGCGCCGCTGCCGTAGGCCCCTGGGCTTCAGCCCAGGTCAGCCCGTGCATTAAGGCGGCCCTGCCTACATGGATTATACTAACCATTCAGTAAAGAACATCAGCCGTCACAACCAGTTTCTGGGCTTTCCATGAAAGCAGAGACGGTTTTCAACCTCTCATTAAGAATCTTTGATGAAAGCTAAGTTTCGGTTTAGCTAATGTATTTATCATTTTACACGAGAGGGTTACAAAACGAAAATAAATATGTAGCCCCTTCATGCTACACATACATAGCTAGCTACCAGTTGATGTGAGCAAATGTATTGTCACTATGTAATCTGTTGCAACACGTCAGCTAGCTGGGCTTATTTGAATCCTAAATCACAGGTTACCTACTCTAACCACATCAAAACCCCAGAACATGAACCTGATTAAGGCTTTGAACCAGCGGCGCCGGATTCATTTCAGAAGTGGGGGGGCCAAAAAGTGTGTGTGTGTGTATGTGAAAGAAATGCTAAATCTACAGTGGTAATCAGTCCGCCAGTGCCTCCGCCAGGTCGGAGTGGTAATCACTCCGCCTCTCTGGCTGGAGGTAATGCAATTCATGAAACTTATTTAAAGAAATTCAAGAAATTGACATAAATTATTTATTCAACCGATGAACAATAGTTGTAATACAGTTACGAAAAGGACGAAGAGCCACTCGAACTGGCCTGGCTGGGGCGTAATATTAACTGTATAATAAAATAGGTCTTCCAATAAAACTATTGGTTAATAACACCTAACACAAGCTGTGATGTCATGTAATCAAAATCACATGACTCAAATGTCCAATCACAGGTGAGGGTGGAGGCGGAGCACCCTTCAAACAAATGTCCAACATTAGGCTAAAGCTAAAGAACATTTCCACGTGGCTAAATCTACACAATCTTCCTAGATTTTGCCGAAGTAAACCTCCCTTCGCTCACTGGCAAAGCAGAAGCTCCGGAGCACTTTTTTGAGGTCCAGGCCGTCGGTCAAATCTTTGTGGATGTGGAGGAAGAGAAGGTGATTTAAGCGGCGCTCGGACATTGTTGAACGGAGGAACGTCTTCAACCGACGGAGGCTTGAGAAGCTCCGCTCAGCTGTTGCATTTGACATTGGCACAGTCAAATACAGCCGTAGAAGTTTATCCACTTCACTGAAGAGGGATTGCGTGCCTCGTCCCTGTGCCGCCAGCATGTCGGTGATTGTGGACACCTTTGTCACCTGCATGATGGGTCTTTCAGCGGCGGAACTACTGTTGTGTGCCTGCAAAACTGCTGGAAACAGTGACAACTGGGTGGACAGCCGTTCCATGTCAATATCACCTGTGTACATGTCGACCAGATTTTGGGGGATGTTGATGCTGCCGAAACCAGGGGGACTGTTTACTGCTGTGAGGAGTACCTGCTCCATACTCATCAGCAGCTGCAGAGTGGGTTGGTTAAACCTGCGAGTCAGCTCAGAAGTGAGCAGGTCAACTACCTCAAAAAACTGGCTCCTGAAGTAGTCCTCTGGATTTTCCCACTGATGAGACGCATCCCCATCATCATAACGGCGTGGAGCGCGCCGCCTTGGAGGAAGAGCCGGGGCCTGGACCAGGTCGCTCATGTTTGTTCTTTGGGCCTCTTCAAAGATGCTGTGGAATGCCTCTGTGGACCTCAGGTTTGTGTAGTGTGTCTGGAGCATCTGCACTGCTGACTTAACTGTCTCTGCTGAGAGGTCTTTGGACTGGAGCACCCGAGCCACCTCTTCCGCAGAAGAAAACAGTGTAAGACACACTTTCAATCCGAAGAACACACTAAATTGAGTCATCAATGCCTGCAGCCCTGGTGCCTTCTTGCTTGCTTCTGTGTTCCCCCCCATTCGGATTATTTCATCCAACGTGTCGTAGACGGCTTCATAATTCGCAAGCAGGGATTTTATTGCACTGCCTCTGGCTGTCCAGCGAGTGGGACAGAGCGGTGTGAGGCCACTGACAGTAGGAGAGGCAGCAGCTGCAGCATCCCTAATGGTATTAAAGATGGCAAGTCGTTTTGGTGAGTTGTTGATGACCTCATGTATGTCGTGAACTAAACTGAAGGCACCACGTACCATGTTGCACTTTGAAGCAGCTTCCTGGAGTATGAGGTTTAAGCTGTGATTAGTGCAATGCATTGAGATTGCTTTGGGATTGATGTCTTTAAAACGTTTGGCCACACCTGACATTTGTCCCTGTAGAACAGATGCGCCATCGTAGGTTTGCCCTCTCATGTCACCAATGTCCAGGCCGCATCTCAGTAACATGTCCTTAATAGTAAGCGTTATTGATAATGCGTCAGTCTTAGGACAGTCATACATTCCTATGAAGTCTTCATGGACAACATAATCAGCTGATACCCATCGTACAGTCAGAGACAATTGTTCATGCCCGGAGCAATCGCGAGTTTCATCCACAATAACTGCATAATGTTCTGCATTGTTTTTAATTTCTGTTAATAAAGTGGTGAGAGATTCCCGATACATTTGGTTTATGAGTTCATTGATTGTCTCGTGTGATGCATATTTCCCGGTGAGCATGAAGCTTCTCAGAGTGGGGTTTTTATCAGCTACGAGTTCTACTAGCCTTTTGAAATTGCTCTCCTTATCCTCATGCCCCCTGATTGCTAGGCCCTGTCGGGTTAGAAACTGCAGACAGCGCAGCTGCTCCATCATCCCATCTCTTCTTTTTTCCTGCTCAATACGCTCCTGTTGGACAAGCTGGATGTTGACTGGTGTTTGACTGAAGAAAGCACACTTTTTTTGAACACACTCTCTGTGAACATTGGACTTTTCGTGGCTGTCCAGGAGGCTTGGGCACTTTTTCCAGTTATTACATCCGGTATTTACAAAACTGTCATCTCCACATTTTGAGAAAGTTACCAGCCGTTTGACAGCAGCAAATCTGCAAATTTCACAGAAGGCCCGTTTAGTGGTTTTACAAAGAATTAGCCACTCTCGGTTTTTGTACCATTCTGCATTAAAGTACCTTTATCTTTGTCCAAACGATCTAGCGGTCTCCTTTTTATCAACAATTAGCTGTGCAGCTTTACCCGTCTCGATGTCGCGACAACAAGCCTCCACGCAGTCGGAACCAGCCTGTTTCGGTTCAACGAGGCCTGCGGTTTTGACAGTCTCTGCGGCCGCAGAGCTGCTGCTTTTGGGTTTATCTGGCTGCGCTGGTTCTATAGTTGAAGGTCCAGGCTCTGGAGTTGTGGTGGATGTCAGGGATGTGACATTGAAGTGGTTGAATTTAAGTTTAGTTTGACTGTATTTCATTTTCTTATGCGCTGGTTCTTCTGACATGTTTGCGAGCTAAGTTTATCTTTCTAGGTTAACGGCTGCCACACACAGAACAACGTAACAAATAAACAAATCTCAGCTTTTTTATTGGTTGTAATGTAGGCTACTTGATACATTTGAATGGTGTGACAAAGTCCTCTTTGATTGGATTAAAATGTACATATTCTTCCTGTTATGTTTGCCTGCTTTATTTTACCTAGTGCAATATTTGAACTGCTCGAATTGACCCAAAGACACATTTTGAGTTGTATACACTGTTGGAAAGAGGAGATTCCTAGCTTTCTAATGATATCAGGATTGTTGTTGTACTCCAAATATTAAGCAAAATGTCACATTATATAATGATTGCCACCGAGTCATAATTTTGAGAAAAAGACGTTCAAAGTTTCCTCTTCTCTGGAATCCATCGATCTGATTGATTATTAGCGGGGCAAATGACCAGAGTAGCTATGGAGGGAAAATATTTTCGTTTGGATTACTTGTCTGGGGTAAACTCGCAAGTGTGTCTGTGTTAAACACACAGACGAGAAACACCGGCTGTTGTTATGCCCTGTGACGTTAAATTACTCCGTTCTCCTCTTGTAATTATGCCGTTACAAGCTTTCAAAGTTGTATTTATCATCTGGATTTGCCGAAACAAGTTTAATATTCTGAAAGCCAAGACTTTGTTTATTTGAAATCAGATGAAACTGTCACGGACCCTGCCGTGTTATCTAGATTACTATACGGTTTACATTAATAATTTCAGTGAGAGGGAGGGGGAGGGGAGCTGCTGCTGCTGCTGCGCTGAGGGGGAGCCGAGTGAGAGCGAGGTGCCTGTCTTCTTCCCTTTACAAGCTTCAAAACTGTATTTATCGTTTGTTTTTGGAAATAAAAGTTTCATATTCTGAAAGCCAAGACTTTGCTTATTTAAAATCAAACAAAAAACTCGAACCCCGGAAAAATATTTTTTTACACAAATACACGTATATTTTTCAATTGATCCATAAAAGTGGGGGGGCCAATGGCCCCTTGGCCCCCCTGCTTCCGGCGCCCCTGGCCTACGGAGATCGGGGGCCTATGATGAGCCAATAAATAAAAATAAATAAAAATCTTCTTTTTTTTTATTTCGAGTGTTTTATTTTAAATAAATAAAGTCTTGGCTTTCAGAATATGACACTTTTATTTCCAAAATCACACGATAAATACATTTTTGAAGTTTGTAAAGGAAAGAAGTCAGCTCACACTCCACTCTGCTGTTCCACAGCGCCGCTCCCCCTCCCTCTGCTGAAATCACGAATGTAAGGCATAGTAATCATAGATAACACGGCAGGGTCCGTTACAGTCTGTTTTCATCTGATTTCAAATAAACAAAGTCTTGGCTTTCAGAATATTAAACTTGTTTTGTCAAATTCAGATGATAAATACAACTTTGAAGCTTGTAACGGCATAATTACAAGCGGAGAACGGAGTAACTTAACGTCACAGCAGGCATAACAACAGCCGGTGTTTCTCGTGAGTTTTTTCCCCGGGAAACAAACACAATACACACAAATGCAAAAATACACAAACACACACACGTATACACACACACACACACACACACACACACACACACACACACACACACACACACACACACACACACACACACACGAGCTAGCTAGCTTCCCCCAGACCAGTAATCCAAACGAAAATATCTTCCCTCCATACTATTTTGATCATTTGCTCCACTAATCAATCAGATCGAGATTTTTTTCAAAAATGATGACTCCGTAACAGTCAGTGGGCACCACTTAACAGCCAATCAGAATGAGAATATGTTTCACATGTGATTATTCAAATTGCGAGTGATTGAGTGACAGATGAAGGTTGTTTAGGAGACAATTTCGGAGAAGAAAAAGTTTGAGAGTGGCGCTCAGAAAAGGAATCCTAACACTGATGTCAATTGAGCATGACATTCTTCGTGAGATGGATTTTAAGAACATCATAAACGCTTTATCGGAAGCACTGCTAAAGAGGTAAGGCAATGCTGCACTATTCATTGATTCCCAGCCTGCAGGTTTAAATGTGTTGTGCATCGTTTTACATAACTAGGTTTGTGTTATACCACCGGAGATAATGATCATTCTCATCTTCTGATACCTTGGCATTGAGGCCATATGTTGCTGTTCATGGTGCTGAATTAGTGGTGTGTGTGTGTGTGTGTGTGTGTGTGTGTGTGTGTGTGTGTGTGTGTGTGTGTGTGTGTGTGTGTGTGTGTGTGTGTGTGTGTGTGTGTGTGTGTGTGTGTGTGTGTGTGTGTGTGTGTGTGTTCACAGAGCCTGCCGAGGCTATAAATGATTTTGATTTGTGGTTTAAATAGGGGGCCTACAAAACCTGGGCCTGATGGCAGGTTAAGGTGGGCTTGCATGCAGGATCCAATTATTTGTATTGGCTGGTTTTGTACCCTACATCTATGTTAAGCTGTTCAATGTTCTACTAACACTATTTTATGTAGTTATAATATAAGATAATACATTGAGAGAGCTGAGACAGGCTATACAATTGTATCTGTTTGAATGTCCTTAAATTACAGTATTCCAAACAGAAGAACTTCTGTGTATGTGATGTGACTGACAACCTGACATGGTTTAGCCTTTTCCCACACCTATTACTTGCCTGATCAGCCTGCTCTCAGCTTTCTCATTTGTCTGTGTTGTATTGAAGCAGTGTCCTAAATGTAAAATGAATGACATTTTGTTTTAAGAACTGTTCACCTGTGGAGATTGCAGTGGCAAAGCGTTCCTGTGTAGCTGGAACAGCACTCTGCACCACAATTTTGCACTGCTGTTCCAGACCGCACACTACTCCACACTCAACCTGGCTGCTGTACCCCCTGTCCTCAGCTGCACTGAAACAGAGCAGCGATGGCACAAGCCAAGAACCATGGTAAGTACAGTATGTGTTCACAACCAATCCACGGTTTAATGAGTATTTCCTTTGTGCCAAGAGCTGATTTAGTATGTTGCATCAGCAACCTTTTCAATTAATTTGACAATTATTTTGTGTAATTAATAGGGTGTGAAACCAGGCAGAGTGAGTGACATGGTGTTCATCTCCACTAAGCCAAAGCAGTTTACAGTTGCTGACGGTGTAAGGTAATATCTATTGTCCTAAGTAATTGTATGTAGCCTGCTACAACTTTGTGATTGTTGTCTGAGTGTAAAATTGTTTTCTTAAAGTCCTAATTATCATATAAACATGTTCAAAGGAATACACGTTACAAGGCCGTGCGGGGGGAGCTGCCAGACCCAGATGTCCTCAAAGTCAGCGAGTCATACAAGGACTTCTCAGCAGACATCGCACCACGAAAAAAAAACGAATGGCTCACTACTCAACTACTCAACAGCAATGTAGTGCCGACTTTCTTACACGCTGGAAGGCAATCGCTTTTCTTTACCCCGAAATCCGCTCATTCTTGCTCTCGGTGTGTCAATGTTTATTTGCCAAACTAACTTTAAAATAGGCATTTTCCACCGAGAATAAAACGAAATTCGGCCATGTTTTTTTTTTCTGCAGGGAGAAATTTGAAGATCACGTGACATAGACGCCAGCCATTGGAATGAATGGAATGCAGTTGGAGGTCAACCAATCACAGAGCTTGAGAACTAATCACGGGGCTTGTCAAACAGAGCACATGTTGTAGTCCTAAACGATAGCTGGGGATTCTGGGTAGTGTAGTGTCTTCTGCCATCCTTTACTCCGAAAAAATATTTTTTTCTCCGAATCGAAGGGGAAAAATACAAAAGCATTGTAAATAATTGGAGCGTCACAACTGCACGTCGCTCCTGGAGTGTGTTGAATTCCAGGTAATTATCTAAATTTAACAACCCAAAATGTAGGGTTATTAGCAGTAGCGCCGAAACTGTGGCGCGCTTACAGTAATTGCGCCGCATGAGCGCATAAAGGGGCGCCGTGCTTCGGATGAGGCTCCCTCCGCAAGATGAGGCACCCTCCGCAAGATGAGGCACCCTCCGCGAGGTGAGGCCCCACGCAGTCTGCGTGTAGAGAGAGGCTGGTGAAGATGTTTCTTGGGCCAGGACTGCCAAGTCATCATATCGAAAAACAAAAGACATCATTACTGATTTTAAAGACACGTTAAGTGATATGACACAACTCAACCATCAAATGAAACTTATTTGTATTGATTTAAGTTTAATTTCAAAGAGTTTTATTTATTCCCACAGCTATAGAAAGTATATGGCCCCTGTACAAACAAGTGTGCAAGTATAGAATGACATAACAGTCGCAAATGGTTCCTTAAACCCACCGATCAAGATTACTATAAAAATGCCTAGCAACTGCGGGACTAGCCAAACACTTTTGCGGTGGGCGTATGATTGTGCCTGCCCCCCCACCCCCGCCTCTTTTTTTTGTGTTACATGTCCATTTATGTTCATTCAAAATCTGCCAGATAGTTCACCGGTTTCACAAGCAGCTCCAGCCTTGAGTCCGCTCACTGAGCTGTTCATCAACACACCCCCAACCCCCCCCCCCCCCCCCCCCACACACACACACACACACACTCACACAAAAGCCAGTTATACAAGCCTTTGCATGCACAAGCTCACACACCCTTTGACGAACACACACACACACGTACACAGCTGAATGAGTTTGGTCCTAACAAAAACATGTGTCAAACCAATATCTGTCTCCCTTCACTACCTCTCAATTTTCAGCTCAAGGACAGAGAAAGGGAGGTAGAAAACAAAATGAGAAAGTGACTGACAGGAAGAGAGACAAGAAAAGAGTGATGTGAGGCAAACCTTTCATTTTAATACATGCACACTTTTCAATAAATGTTATAGCACATGTCTATTCGCAAGTGAATGGCTACGGTATAAATATTTAAAAAACAGTCAACACCCTTAACATTCTTTAGAATTTTACATTTGAAACTATGCAATTTGAATAGATTTTCATTAAAAGATATAAGACCACTACAACATGTAAATGAAACACTCAGCTATCTCGATCCAGCAAACAAAAAAATGACCATCTGTTTTTTCCCACAAATGAAATTCAGAATACTAAAATGCCACCATTTTTTTGGCAGGTGGAACTGATGAGAGGAGCTTTCAACAAAAACACATTTGAGATGATGGCCAGGCCAAGTCCATATATGTAATGGCAGTCAAATATTTCCAAAATATCACTGATTGTTTCTCTGAAGGCATCAACATGAGTCTAAAAAGGAGATATACAGATTTTTTTCGATGAAGATATCACTGTCACATCAGGGTAGAACACAGAGTGATACTCACAATAAAAACATTTTTATTGCTCAAATGTATGGTGGCTGAAAGGTGCAAAAAAACAGATCTGGAACAGTTGGCTTTTAAAAGAATGGACCCTACATTATATCATAGCTCTCTTGTCAAATTGCATTTTTCTCATTGTTAATTTGGATGTTTACCCTTCACAGATTAATGTTTGTGCACAACTATTTTTGTTTAAGACATGTGCATAGTGACATCAAAACTATTTATGTGATATGGAAACTTGAAGCCTCCACTGCACATAAACTATTAAAACATTTGTTTTATTGCAGTAGGAGTATGGAGGTTATTCCCTATCTTTATTCAAGAGTGTGGTCTTTCAATTTGAGGGCATCATTTATTGATTTCACGTCCAGATTTTGTATTTCTTTCCCTCAAATCCTGTCCTCGCACTCAAATAGCGCCTGCTTGCCCTTAGATTTGCTCTGCTTCTGCTCAAACTGTACGCTTGCACTCAGATATATTGTTGCTTGCTCAGATGTCCTGTTTTCCAGTTTAAAACCTTCTCCTCACAGTCAGGCTGCTTCTGTGCGCTCGTCAAATGTCTGCTCTCAGATTTCTGCTCTGCGCTTGGATTTTTTGTGCAACAACCCTGTCACAATCCCTCAATCAACAGGAGGGCCAAGTGAAGTGTTGTCTCCTTGTGGGCGCGTTCGCTTGACCTATTAGAGCGTCCCGCAAGGGCGGTTGCTTTTTAACCGGGTTTATAAACTCCCGCCCTCCACGGCTTTATTAAATGTACTTCACTTGCTTTATTTACGACTTTTGGAAAAAAGGGCAATTAATATATATATATATATATATATGCAGAGTTGGGTGTAACGCGTTACTATAATAATATTACTGTTGTCAGTAACGGAGTAGTGTAACGTGCTACTTTTATAATTCAGTAATCACACTACAGTTAACATTGCCCCGACACGCGTTACTTCGTTAGTTACTAAAATCAGTCATAATCACACTGACAGACAAGAGGGGTTTCCGCCGCGGGTTTATATGTAGGCTACTACGTAATATGCGCGATTTGCACATCCACATCTCCACGTGCAGTGCTGCATAAACATGGCTGAGTCAGCGATAACTTTCGAGGGGTGGAGGTATGCCCATTATTTTGAGTTCGTCCAAAGAATAGACAGGAATGTGACGGTGAGGTGCAAACTGTGTCCAGGCCAGGAGCTGTTATCCACTGCTGTAAACACCACGTCAAACCTCAACAAACACCTGCAAAGAACACATGCTAAGGTGAAGCTAACACACAAGCTATTTGTTGTTTGTTTATGTCACGTAGTCTGTTCTTCTTCTCTGTCTTCCGGTTGTTGCCTGTTTTGAATGACAAATACACACTACCGCCGCCTGCTGGTAAGGAGAGTTATTGCCACTCACGCATGCGCAGTTCGTAGTGCTCGGCGAGTAAAGTAACGAGTAAAGTAACGAGTTACTTTATGTAGATAGTAATGAAGTAGTGTAATATATTACTTTTTTTAAAGTAATATGTAATATGTAATATATTACATTTTTGTAGTAACGACCCCATCTCTGTATATATGTATGTATGTGTATATATATATATATATATATATATATATATATATACCATCACCCGTAGTTTTTTTCTATTACATATTAGCTACATATAACGTTAATAGTAGCCCTAGCACATGGACAGGAGGCCATTTGCTGGAGCAAACAAACAGTCTGGAGGATCGCTGTCCAACATGGACCAAAGTCAAGGACCTCAAGTACGTTTTTTTATTTTAATGGTACTATTAACGTTATGTTACTTCCTTCAAATTAATTTGGTATTCATATTTGCGGCACATCTATGATAACTAGAGAATGCAATTCCTGAAGAAATTGCAAGTGGGAATGCTTTATGCTGAAAATCTGACGCTAAACTGCTATGCTGGAATGTAATGTGTAAGAAGAAAGTGAAGAATTTAAATTGAAATGATACATGAACACTGGGGTCTTGAATATGTGATGAGAGAAGAAAAGAAAGTAAAAAGGCTTGGAAAAGCAGCAGAATATTTGAACTGCAAACTTCTGAACTAACTTGATGGCGAATGATCTGTCGCCATGGCAACGGCATTTTTCGACACCCCATACTACGCTTAGATGCGTTGATGGCTGCATCGTTACCAAACCTGTGAAGTTTTGGCGCGTTTGGAGCAGTTTCACTGAAGTTATGAGAAAACCGTGTTTCATGGCGAGCATTGTGTTGCCATGGCAACGGCATTTGAAGAAATCTCAAAACTGTTGAGTCAATGTCTTCACGGCTGGACTGTTAGCACACATGTGAAGTTTGAGCGCTTTTTGAACATTTTCATAGGAGTTATAGAAACATCATGTTTTATGGCGAGGGATGCGTTTCCATGGAAACGGCATATGGTGAGATCTCAGAATTGGTGTAGAACTGTTGAGGCATGGAACGGTGATATACAAGTGAAGATTGGGGGACGATTGGACCGTGTCGATGGGACTTACAGCCACATCGTGTTTCATGGCGAGTGGTCCGTCGCCATGAAACGACATTTGATGACACCCCATACTACGCTTAGATGCGTTGATGGCTGCATCGTTCCCAAACCTGTGAAGTTCTAGGCTGTTTGGAGTATTTTCACTGAAGTTATGAGAAAACCGTGTTTCAAGGCGAGCATTGTGTTGCCATGGCAACGGCATTTGAAGAAATCTCAAAACTGTCCCGTAGATGTCTTCACGGCTGGACTGTTTGCACACTGCTATCTGAAGTCTGCTGCTCTGAGCATGTCAGTTGGAGTGATGACATCATCGTGTTCCATTACACAGGTGTTTATAGTTGAGATCAAAGGCTTCATTGTTCTGAATGAGAGATAAACCTCTTACATGTGAACGTTTTGTGGAAGAACTGTAACAGATATCTGTGAAATTTCAAAACGTGAAGCATGTCAAGGAAGTTGAGCATCTGAAGTGTAATGTTTGTGTAGTTTCGGGTTAATAATGTGGCCTTTTTGGCAGTTTAATTTTTTTAATAATTAAATAATTTTTTGCTTAATTATTTGTCATTTTTCAAGTTACGAGATGTTTTCCTACGTTTGTCATGATAAATTATGTATCAGGAATGTAGGGTTTGGGAATTATGGCAGTTTAAAAAAAATATATGAATGCAAACTTCAAGCTGTCCTCCACTCTAGCTGTGACATCAAACACTCCAGTTAATGTTAAAATGTGAAGAAAACCTCTAAAACAAGGTCTGAACAATGTTTAATATCTCTAAAACTAAGAAACAGATTCAAAAGCTGTTTTACACGAACAAGGTCAGAAAGATGTGTAACATTTGAAAGTTAGAATGAGGTCTCTGAGTGAAAGTATGAATGAACAGTTAGCAGTTGAAGTCGCATGAAGATTTGTTGAAGTTGAAGAATTTCTCCATTGACTTCAATGTTAAAAATGCGATGTATTATGGGATGTATCTCTGGAATTATGAAAGTTATGAATGAGAAAAGTAATAGCCATCGATTTCCTACAGAGCTGAACGTTTTGATGTTTGAACGGAGTTTCTGCGATCAATGTAATTACGTAACCAGATGAGTGATTACAGCGCCCGGTATCATTTTACACACATTTGTATCATACAGATGCAGGACTTACACACGCCTGTTATCTGACCGACAGGTCCGCACGCACTCTCCAGCCGAAACTCTAATAAGCATTCATTCACAAACTAAATCAGAAGACCTTTAACGTTTTACAACCGGTTCGCTCCTTTGTTCCTCGCTGTACATAGCTCCAGTTTGGGCATTGGCCTGTCATCAGATTGTATTTGTTGTTGCTGCTGCTGCAGCGGAAGTTTAGTACAATTATTTTTGATGAAATACTCCAAATCTCCACCCTCCATAATTGCACTTGCTTCAGTTGCTTGCTACTTTCTAATGGCGGTGAGAGTGGTGCAGTGACGCTATCTATCTTCTATCGATTAGATTTATGATTCGAAAATTATAAAAGTAGGGTAGACATTTGGATATTATCCGACTGAACAAAACGTGCATTTACCTAACAGGTTCGTTTTCCACTGACCTTTTATCAAGCTATTTTCCAAAATCCTATGGAGAAATCCCATTGCTATTTTGTCGAGGGAAACCGAGCTTACTCCCGCTTTTTGGGACGCGTCACTGCACCACTAAGTTGATGCGATTTGATTGGATTGTGAGGTAAGGGAAGCCAGCCGCCTTTATGCAATTTTTTTTTTTTGGGCTGGCCTCCTCTCGCAACAGAGAGTGCAATCTACTGTTTCACCGTAACACCTAGAGGGGCGCTGTTTCACTCTTTGTAAAATAATCAATGAGAATGGGGGAGAGACGGGCCGGCAGCAACACACAACAAATAATTTCCGAAACTAAACGAAGTGTTTTCATTTATTTATTAAAATTATAACTACAATCCGAAAAAACAGGGGAAGCCTGGCTTCCCTTGGCCTCCAGGAGAAAACGCCACTGCTGTCTCTGCTCTCTTGGCTGATATACTTGGTGACTCTGAGATATGGTCTGAACGGTAGCTAGGTGCAGTGGCTCTAGATGCTGTAGATCCATATATGGACCGAGCATACTGATTGTTAAGCAGCATACGTAACCCTGATTTCTCTGCTTCAGCGTCGAAGTCGCCTGCATCTTCAGTAAATCTTACTCTCATTAACTGTAGTAGATTTGCAGTTACAGCTGAGCATGCATCAATTTTCCTGCAAATTTCCTGATTAGGTGCTGTATGAAGTCGAATGTTGTCATAAGAGTCTTTTAATTCGGATTCAAGCCTCTCAACTTCGTCCATCATGTTATACATGTCACACTCAGGGCATTCTTCTTTAAGTCTAGTACGAATGTCTCTTACCTCATTTTTCCATTTTTCATACACCGTTTTGAACTTATTTTCCTTTTGAGTTAACTCTTGCTCTTTAACTTCTTGCATTTTTGGTGTTAGCCGTCTTCTTCTCTCATCTTTCTCTTCTGCTTCAAAGTCTGAGCTTTGCTCTTTTTCATGTAGCGACATTAAATCAGACTGACAGACTAAGTTACAGGCAACTGGAATGGCAACTTTTGGAATACCTTTAACACTTAGCCAACACAATTCTTAACAGTAATAACCCTTAACAATAACAGTTACTTTTCAGTAACTTTAAATATATTTTCTTTACTTTATACAAATAAGTCTTTATTACCTTTAACTTATTTGTGGGACTATCCATTGATTATTTGAGGTTTACATTTAAAAGTACAGTTCAACCTGAAGAGCCACGCAGAAACCTGAATTCACTCCAGGAGAAGATGCTCAGCTGCACACTGAAGCCCGTGTTCCGCAGGACAACAGCAGACAGTCAGATGAAGCTTGTCGTCCGCAAAGGATACGCAGCACACTGTCAAACGAAGCTTGTCGTCCGCACAGGATACGCAGCACACCGTCTGATGAAGCCTGTCGTCCGCACGGGATACGCAGCACACCGTTCGACAGGGGTGGACTGGGACTAAAAATCAGCCCGGGACTCTCGACCGGCACACTTCGGTACCGCCGGCCCACCGCGGTGCTAGTGACTTACCGCAGAGGTAGACATTTAGGGTAAAATGCCACTGGCATTATATAATCACTGGCCCCACCATTGTAACCACTGGCCCGGAGCATTCGTCCACAAAAAAATCGACTAATAATGAAGAAAATTAACACTTTTTTTTGCAATAGTAATGTATGCACTAACTACATTACTAGTACTACAACATTTGAATTATCACTTCTTCCTCATTTTCCTCAATTGTTCATATTTGGTTTATTAAAATAATGATATTGTGGTCATTTAAAAAAAATGTCTGCTATTATTATGTGTATTATTATTTGTATAATGCACTTTCTGCCTTCCTGTCATTAGGAGTTAGAAATGTAATGGCTATGTAATTGATTAGATTAGAACCTTCATTATCCTAAACTACTGGGACATTTCGCCATACCTTTATATTGTCTACTCTTCACTTACTTGTCAGCATAGGTCGGCATTGATGTACAGAGCCGACAGAAGACCTTGTTTATATTGGCATCATATTGAGAGGTGCAGTGACGCGTCCTAAAACCAGGAAGTAAGCTGCTGGTTCCCTCGACAAAAAGCAATGGGATTTCTCCACAGGGAAAAAATAGCTGGAAATAAGGTCTGTGGAAAAAAAACCTGTTTGATAAATGCACGTTTTGTTCAGCCGGATAATCTCCACATGTCTACCCTACTTTTATAATGTTCAAATCATAAATCTAATCGATAGATTATAAAAGGGTTTTAGGACGCGTCACTGCACCACTAGAAGCCAACTCCATCGATCAAGCTGGCTGAAACTTTCTCTCCCTCTTCTTCTCATGCTCCCTGTCACTCTCCTTTAACTCCTCCGGTTACTTTCTTTTTATTTGAAGATTGTTTTTTGCCCAGCGCTTGGCCGGTTACCGCTGGATTAAAAACATTTTGGCGAATGGTTAGGTGGCGCAAAAGTCTGTAGTGAAGGAGCGCGCTCACGGGAGCCTGCTCGCGCTGCGCTCCACAGCAAACAGCTGTTTGCTTTTCACCCAACAACGACAACCGACTCACGGAATGCTATGTTGTAGTGTTGATAATCGAAAAAATTTAACTAAATTGCTAGTTAAAATACCAATACCACAGGACCATTTTTTTAAAGCAATATTTTTAATGGCCCGAGCGGGCAAGTGGAAAGTACGTTATGCTGGCCCGGGGTGTCTAAATAGTGCTTCCGGGCCAGCAGGCCAATTATAATGTCGAGCCCTGCCGGTTACCGGCCGGCCCACATCGTCCGACCGGCCCACTTCAGTACCGGCCCATCGGGATTCGTCCCGATGGCCAGTCCGCCCTTGCCGTCCGATGAAGCGCAGCTTCCCACACGATACGCCTGTTACTTGCAGGAGGATTGAGATCGGCGTCTGACCTCTTTAGCCTGTTGCTTGCAGCAGGATGGGGAACAGCGACAGAGTCTCACTTCTTTAGCCTCTTTAGCCTGTAGCTTGCGGCAGGATCGAATAGCTTCGCACACTTTAGCCTGTAGCTTGCAGCAGGATTGAGAACAGCGTCTCACCTCTTTAGCCTGTAGCTTGCAGCAGGATGGGGAATAGCGTAGCACACTTTAGCCTGTAGCTTGCAGCTGGATCGAATACCTCGTTCGGATGGATTGGGTTACCTTTTCACTGTAACTACTCTGGTCTTGAAAGAACATTACGCATCGAACTGATGACCACAATCACGTTTATTCTCTTCTTTGCACAATCATGAAACACCGTGAAAACGTGTTTGCTTAGTAGACCAGCAGTAGAATTACGTTATCACATCGTTGACACTTTTACCGCCCTTTTACTCTCTCCCAAACACAATATAATCATCCGGGGCAAGAGCTCACATAATTTCCGGAAAGACAACTCTTATAATATTTACAAAATAAAACAAAGTTCAAGCATACATTAAACACTCAAAAAAGGACAAAACAATAATAAGGGACCTTTGAGTGTCAGCTACAGGTGGAACTTGTCATAAAGTCCGTGAAAATAAAGCCCACCCATTTAGAGGGAAGATATGATTGTTCAATTGTACTTTCATTTGACATTACTCTCTCATTCAGTTCCTATAGCTGGCCCTCTGTGAATTTACAGCAGGACCACCAAGCTCTCCCGTCTTCACACTCGCAGAGACGGCATTTAACCCTTCACATTCCAACATAAACTGAACAGGCAGAACCGAAGGATTTCTTTCTTTGAAACATTTACTTTAAATACAATTAAATCAAGTTATTATGGTAAAACTAATTACAAATATATTAATTTTTTTAGAATATCTTAGGCCCTCATTGAGGGCCTAGAGGGCCCTGACGGCTCGCCACTGTTCAAAACAGAATATGTTCATATCTCTTCAAACATGTCTGAAATAAATCACTAAATGTTAATCCTTAATGCTGCACAAATTGTCTTTAGAGGATGAACGTTAACAATAAATAATAATTCACAAGCTTATTCACGAAGTTGCTTGCGAGTTATAGTTGTTATCTCTATGTATTGTACATTCTTATCAGGCTTTAAAATCCACAGATTTCATTTTAAATATTAAAATCATTTAGATTAAGCGCCTATTTGTAACAACAGTGATACAATTTCAATTAGCAGAAGCTCTCTTTCTATAACACAGTGATTAGAAAATAATCTTTCACAAAACAGTAAACAATGGATTATTTTATCTTTTGGCTGTCTGTATCATCCTCAGCTGTATAACAAATACAACAATAGAGAGCAGAGATGAAGTGATTGAAAAAAGACAAAGTAGCATGGCGTCCTTTAGCGTTCTGACAGTATTGTTTAGCCATGACAAGACGAGTCGTTGTGTGTGTAATTATGTTATTAGCTTTTTAATACACATCCCCGTGCAGTCATTTAATTCCGGTAGCGTATCCTGTCCTAGTGATGGGTCGCTGATTGCAGCACTCAGCCGTTTCATTAGGCCTAATTAAATTAAGGTTATTTTGGTCCTGCCGTCAGCGACACACTCAGAGTCATGAGGAGCGACGTGCGTGTTTGTGTAGATTTGGAGGGTAGAATCTACATGCCAAAATGTGTGTGTGCAGG
This sequence comes from Notothenia rossii, assembly GCF_949606895.1. NCBI lineage: Eukaryota > Metazoa > Chordata > Actinopteri > Perciformes > Nototheniidae > Notothenia > Notothenia rossii. Next base: position 29,343,696 of record NC_136903.1, on the reverse strand, counting down.
TTTATCCTCCTCTTGTCGTCTACCAGGATGTCTTTATTCAACATTTATGTTCAATTTCACCATCGAGTGTGTTTTATTCGTGTTCAATCACAGTTGTCTCATTCCTTCTTTTTCCTCCTTCGCTCTTTTTCTTGAACCTCTCCATCTCTTATCCCACCCACACAACTCATGACACTTAAGTACACACACGGTAAAGCTTCATATGTCAAAGCAGTTTGTACGTATATGACACAAATATTCATGGGGGAAAATGTCGAACAAGTGTGCCAATGTGTCTCTAGTGTGCGTATCCCTACTCCAAGACAAATTCGACATTCATCACACGCACAGAGACTCACACCTATGACCCAGTGTATGCCAATGAAATGTAGACGGAAGGTAATTAAACAGGGATCAGGCTGCTCTTTATCAAGGGCTCCTCACCGCTGGGCTAAATTAACCTCTTCCCACACACACATACACACACTGTGTGCCTTAGGATCCATACACACACATTAAAAGAAATGCATAATTTGCATATATAGATAGACTTATAGAGATATACAGACATAGGGATGTACTAAGATGCATAACATTATTGGTTCATAATAAAATTGCATCAAAGGAAATTCCTTCCTAAACATCTTGTTCTCCCTGCCACACATCATCCCGTTGTCTAGCGATTATACCATGAAGAATCCAATTAAAAATTAAATGTATCGTTACTTACACAGCAATAACTCAAACCTGAACATATTTAATACAAATCTTGCAGTCAATTTTCTTACAGGACCTACCAGGGTTGGGATTTATTTTGCCCCAAAAATACGTGAAGTTAAAGTGACTCATGTTCTTTAACTACGATAATAAGCAACATCTTTCAGAAAACTAATTCTTAAAAAACGCTGGAATAGTTTCTTAGCTAAAATTAAAAGATGCACAAAAGCTTACTTAACCAAAGTAGATAATTCAGATATGACCAAATACAGTTTCGTGTTCTGCTGCATTATTTAGCTCGATATAAGCTAATGTAATGCTGTTCTGTTGCTAACACAAACACAGTGTTTGGTTTGCTAACGTTACCAAAATGATTTACGTTTTATTTTTACATATAGTTTTTTTTCATTTCGAAACATTCAACAAATGGTTTTAATAATATTTTTGAACTTTACCATTAAAAAACAAAGGACATATGATTAACAAAGGACATATGATTAACGATGAAAATCTGAAAACTACATGTTTAGTTAATAGGTTTTCTGCTGTGAAAAACCAAACCATCCAAACAGGAGTGAAGTGGTGGTTTGATGAAGAGATGTGCCTCTTCACTTACTGTACCTTCCATGTGGAGGGCAGCCCCAGAAGAGAGGTGGTGTAAAGCTGGCAGTTATAGAAAGAGGGAAGAAGTGATATCATTTCAATTTGAGGATATAAGACAACATTTGCAGACATTCTCTCTAGAAGGCATTCATATTTATGCGCTGTTGTTTGTTGACGGAAAGAAATTACAAAAATGTAAAAAAACTTGAGAGAGATGTTAAACGCTGGGCTTAGCTCCACACCACACCAGCCAACATTTCATATTGTGACTTTCACAAAATTACATTCATGACCAGGTAAAGCAGCTCATTACAAGGGGTTCAGCTTATATAAGTATTCAAATAGTTATTAACCTTATTGTCTCAACCAAGGATGCTAGGACGGCCGTTGCAGTGTGTTGTTGATGTTGTTGCTTTTCTCTCAATGGAGGGTTTTCTTGTTTTTGTGTTTTGTCTTTGTATGTGCTACATGAACATGTATACAAGTGAACATTATGATGCGGACTTTACCCATTGATCTGTGTAATACGGGTTTAAAACCTTTAGTTTGTAATTTGAGTGGTGCAGTCTTGGCCTTCTTTTAAATAGAAGTACAGTAACAACAAGATAACGGGATGGTGGAGCCAATGCTGAACAGTACTTAAATGTTACAATTAACATTTGCAAAGTGAAAACAAAACGTGAAAGGGTTTGAGTTGTAAGAAGAGAACACGGAGACCCACAAGGCTGGCCATCAGTAGATCACAATGCCCCTTTCCACCAAACCAGTTCAAGGGCCGGTTCCGGGCTAAAGCCTGATTAAGCTCTGGTTTTTCCTGTTTCCATAAGCACCGAAAACCAGTTCATGGCGAGTACGGCAAATAAAAGTTGTAACAAGCAGTAGCGCTGAGCAAAGTGACTAGAACGCAACTACACACTTATAAAGAAAACCACACTTTATAGAGTCAGACAACACTAACCACGAGTGGTCCACCGCGCAGATCTGCCCGTCGGGGTTTCCCGCTGGTGATGGCCATTGCGGCGGAGCATGTGGGTCTACCGCTCCCCCCTCCGCTACCACACAAACCGGTGAGCCGCCTCCGTCAGGGGTTTTATGGCCCGGTTCAGCCAGCCCAGCCGGCCTTTGTTTCGCCCCCGTTGCCAGATATCTGGCAGTGTATGGAGGCGACGTGGCTGCACCCTCTGAGGACGAGGGCTCCGGTGGCTGGCACGGCGGATTTGCTCAGGGTGCAGGGCTGCAGGGACACAGCGTGTCCCGGTTTGCCCCCCCTCGATCAAAGCCTGGGGGCCCATCTGCTTCCACAGGCAGCAGGTTGGGCGGAGGGGAGAAGACCACTGACCCCGCTGCCTCGTGACCATTAAACGCTGGAGTATCTTGATAAGATATTCTGGCTCGGGGCACAGCTAGCGGCGGCAGCCAATAATCTGGGCGTGTTAGGGGTCTTGTTGATCGCCCCTCAGCCGGAAGCCCCCGCCTCCCCGTCTCAGGAAGACCAGAGCAATTATTCGGACCGCTGCATCGGGCAGATCTGGTCCATATATATAAGTTGTGACTTGTGCCAAAGAACAGATAACTAAGCTGGCTGAGCGGAGAACTAACGTGTCAACGAGCGCCAACGCCTCCATCAATTTTGAATGGGTTGACGTAGAATACAGGCAACGTCACGACGATGTCAGACATCAGACGACACGGCGACGTATCATAGGTGCGCTCAAAGTACACGCTCAAAGTACGCCCTCACGTGGCGGCGGCGTAGCTTAGAAAACGCTATCTTAGATATGCGTGTTGATAACGTACGTGTGGATATGCGCGTGAATAACGTACGTGTGGATAAGCGTGTGAATAACATACGTGTGGATAAGCGTGTGAATAACATACTGTACGTGTGGATAAACGTCTGAATAACCAACACACTCTCACTCCCAAAGCGTCCAGGAGCGACGCTTGATCAGGGTGACAGTGGCGTGCAGTCGGGACGCGCCGAGGGTCCTTCAGCTTCATAAACGGACGCAAAGAGCTTTCAACTGATTGCAATGTATTCCCATCGGCGGCAGTATTTGACGCTCATGGAAGCACCGCAGCCGTTTATGTCGGCAGCTCTTAAATGCAATGTGAGCGTCCATTCCCATTGAATAACGGAGAATTGTACACCCGGAAGTAAGTATTCTCCTTACTGTCGATTTATTTGACAGTGATATCTCCACTACTCATCAACTCAAAAACACCAGATTACCTTTGTTAATTAAACGACATTGATAGGTTTAAATTCTGTACAATGCTTTTGTGTTTTTACCCTTCAATTCTGAGAAACAACTTGTTTTCTCTGAAATGTGGAGCGCCAAAGAGACTACACTACCCACAATCCCCAGCTATTGTTGTGACGACGCCTGTCCGATTTGACAAACCTTTTGATGAGTCAATAAGCTCTGTGATTGGATTAAACATAAATTCATACAAAAAAAGTCCAACCCTGTCTCCTAAAAATGACGTTCCCACAGAACTAAACTGCATTCTCAATTACGTTTAGCTAGAAACGTCTTTTCTCCCACGTTACGTTTGTTATGAACGTATCTTAAATAAGTTTATTTTCTACATATCTTTGCCATTTATTGTCTTACTTATAACAATGATAATAGTCATTTATAAATATCATTTTAGAGCACACATTTGAAATCGAGAATCCGGCTCGATATATGGTTGAATTAGAATCAGTAGGCGAAGCTCTAATTTTGCCAGCTGTTACTCTCATGAGCGAGGCAGAAATAATAGTTTTAACATGCCAAAAAGCTGCTGTGTCGTTTATTGCACCTCAAACATTAAAACAAATCCAGTTACGTGTTTCTGTACTTCCTCTAAGAAGAAAGGACAGTGACCACAGAGCGTGACCGTTGTGATCAGCTGTTTTAGCGCAGTTCTCCAGTGAAGGGGGGGAGTCTCCCGGCGGTTGGTGTAGTTTTGGCACAATTCCGTTGTACAGACCGACGTTCACAGCAGCCCTGTCTGTGCATATGGAGACCAACTCTGTCGTCCGGTGATCTAACCGCCTTCTGGAAAAGCTTAACAAGTACATCGGTACGCAAATGCACTTTGTGACACAAGAGACGGTACGCATTTCAGATTGTTGCCGCGCATGCTTACCTGCGTACCAGTTATGTGCGCCCCTGGTTATACATACATAAGTGTCCTACACTAATAATACAAAGTTATTATTAGTATGCTGTGTGTACCTTGTGTGCACCGCCTAGTGGTTAAAGTACGTTATTGAGTTATTTTTGTTGAATAATGTTATTTGATGAAAAAAATATTAAGAGCACATACTTTCATAGGGGGAAAGTAGAAGGTCAATGATAAAAATAGAATATAACAAATCAAGAACATACTGTAAGTGATCTCTACAATCAAACAGTTTAGTGCTGGATGTACAAAGATATTAATAGGAGGATGTGCAAAACAGACAAACTAATTAACCTTTATTAACACATTAAAGAATACTTTAGGTTAATGTCTTCTTTCAAATAAGAAAAAAGCTTTGGTGGTATCTATCTACAGATAAATATTAAGCCTGACAAAGTACTTAACGTCTAATATATTGCTTTCCTGCAATGTTAACTATGTTGAAGCACTTATTTTAACCGATATTATACACATTAATTATACTCTTAGGCATTCTTCCAAAAAAATAAACAGACATTGCAGCACATCGTTTCAGGTCTTTGTACAGCCTTTCTCAGCAGTAGAGTATAATGTGTTGGTGAACCTTTGTTTCTTCCTGACAGCTCACTTAAAGGTATACTCAATTCAATTCAATAGCTTTATTAGCATGACCTCAGTTACATATAGTATTGCCAAAGCTCTGTATAGTTGCAACATCTATACAAAATATATATATATTATACAATATATATACTCCCCCTTGTGGCCATGGGGGGCACAACTCGTTGTATGATTGTAGGTGTATGCTTGAGTGCAGCAAAATGTAGCACAGTGACTATTTTGTCAACTAAACATCATAAAACAATACATATTTTAGTAAACGGGACATTCTAACCTCCGCACATTAACTCTATATTTGCCTCTGCCATGGTGCCAAAATTAAACGAAATAAAATAAACAATATAGGGGTTGCTTCTTCTCTGAACTTCTATGTATACTGCATCCCTCCATATCAAATAACCCATTGTAGTGCCGGGAGATAGGGAGTCGGAGGCGGTGCAATGAAGGTACAAAGCTGGCTTTATTGAGCAGCAGAAATGTTCTCCTTGAGACCAAGGGAAGACAGGGTTCTCCTGCTTTTTCAGCCTTTGTTATCATTTTGAATATAAAAAATATATATTCTTGTCTGTGGTTGTTTTTGCGTTCAGGGCATACAAGAGGTGTAACATTATTTTAATACCAAAACTATATTGAAATAAAGTCTATTGAACAGCAACTAAGTAGCTGTAACATTACTGGGTTATTTGGTGATAACTACCAAAGTAAAGTAACTTCAGACGCAGACGTAACGTAGCTTCTCAGAAGAGAGGGGTGGCGACGAGAGTGTCACGTTACTTCTCTCGCGGCATAATTAACGGCATGATGACGATCGACACGATTGGCTGCTCAGTGAGTTCGTTCTTTGGCACAAATCACACCTCATATCCATGGTGTAGCCGCTGCAGCTGGCCGTGTGATGTCCCTGGCCACAGTGGGATCACGCCACGTGTGGTTAGGACTCACGGCGCTCTCGAGGAAGGACCGTGATTATCTCCTTGGAGCCCCCGTATCCACGGAAGGGCTCTTCGGATCGATCACCTCGATCACGCAGCGCTTCAGCCGCTTAGAGGAGGAAAGAGTGTAGCTCAGCCGTATGCTGCCGTTGGCTCTCCCTCAGCGGGGTGAGCGTGAAGTCACGGTGAGAAGGAGAGAGAAGCGCAGGTACAGAGCGCCCACGGCTCCCGCTGCCCCTCCTGCTCCCTCTGCTGGTTCTACGAGGCGGGTTCAATCCCAGCACCCGCGGGGCCAGGCCGGAAGATCCCGACGGGCCTCTACCCCAGCTCCGCGTCAGCAGGGGGCTGCGAGATGGGGTGCACCGTACTCCCGGAGACGGGAGGTGGGAGGAAGCGTCCCTGAGGAGAGGGGTCTCTCCACCCAGGACGCGAGGGTGAACCCTGCCTCCTCCCTCTATGATAGTACTGTGTTGACAAATGCTTTCAATAAAAGAGATGGTTTCATTTATCCCAGTCTAAGAGTCATTCCTCTTCACAATCCCACATTGTCTGTGTAGTGCCGAGAGATAGAGAATCGGAGGTGGTGCAATGGAGGTACAAAGCTGTCTTTAATGAGCAGCAGAAATGCAGGTGTTGTCGGGTCGCAGCCCGGGTCGGCAAGAAGAAGAGAAGCAAGGAGGGAACACAATATATACAGTAAGCAACACATACTGTATGTCCGTGCGGTAGGGGTTTCACCAACTAATCGACTAGTCGACTAGTCGACTACCTTTACCACTAGTCGGCGCTGTAGGCCCTAGTCGACTAGTCGTGGAAAAAAATGGAGGTAAACGAGGTGCTAAAAAATGCTACAAAACACGTCCGACATTCTTATGTATGGCAGTACTTCAACGAAGATGTAACCAACTCCACAGTGAAGTGTCAGTTGTGTACAGCTGTACTGAAGTACAATACAAATGCATCTGCTATGCGCAACCATCTGAAGATGAAACACCCGCTGCCGACAGCTAGCATTAGCAGTAATGCTAGCACCAGTGAGCAACGGACCGGCGTCAGCACTGAACAGAGGCAAACGAACAGCAAGAAAACACGGGTCAACAGTGATGCGGATGATGAGCTACGGGATTACTGCCAGCGGACACCGCATATCCCCACAATGGATAATCAACTGAAGTGGTGGGCAGAAAACGTGCACTGCTTCCCCCGCTTTCGAGGAGCTACCTGGCTATTCCAGCCACAAGCACCCCGAGTGAGAGGGTTTTTTCCCTGGCAGGCAACACTGTCACCCGAAAGCGGTCAAGCCTCCTTCCCTCACATGTCGATGCGTTGGTGTTCAAACAAAAAATATGGAAAGGTGGACGTTATCGTGGAGGACAGCGAATAAAGTGTTGCGCAATGCGCTGTTGCGCATTGGATTTACGTGGCATTTATGTAAACAAGAGTTTTTTGCTGTCGATGTTGGTGAGTCCAGTGTTTGTTATTTACTCAGCCATGTAACACAAATTAAAATGCAGTGTTTAATGTTACTGTATGAGTTCCAATAGAAAATACAGTTGTAAACCTCTCTTTGTGTGTTTCTATTATGACGTAACGACTAGTCGACTAGTCGACTACTATTTTGAAAAACTAGTCGACTAGTAAATATTGGTAGTTGTGAAACCCCTACCGTGCGGAAACAATACCCTTAACTGTAGTTCCATGAGTGAATTATGTCATGTTATACAGTGGTCACCACACAAGCCCCCCCAGAATTCAAACATGGCACAATCCTCAAGGAAGCACCACAGGAACCGAGGAGGGTGGGGCCGCAGGCGAGGGCCGGGGCATGGAACGGGCCGTCGGAAGGGGGCCGTAGGAGAGGGTAGGAGCTCCAACGAGGGCGAGGGCATCCCCACCGGGGGGTGAGGGGCGAGCCATGGAACGGGCCGTCGGAAGGGGGCCGCAGGAGAGGGTAGGAGCTCCAACGAGGGCAAGGGCATCCCCACCGGGGGGTGAGGGGCGAGCCATGGAACGGGCCGTCGTAAGGGGGCCGTGGTAGGCGGCGAGCTTCACTCACCGTAACAGTACTGTTTCCGTGAGTGAAGCAAGCAGGACCCAAATGCAGATAACGCTGAAAATGCCTTTATTTCAAGGATAATATAGACCAACGGAACACTCCCTGGTGAACACAATCACCAACAAAAGACAAACCCACACTGAACACAGGAAGAGACAAGAAATACAGGGAGGGGTAATCACAAGACGAGAAACAGCCGGGCAGGGGAGGAGAAACACAAGGGCGACAGGTGAAACTAACGACAGGGGAAAAACACAGGAAGAAGGACCAGGCAATATACAAGGAGAAAAACACCCATAACCAGACATACAAAACTACAAACATGACATAACATGAGAATCCTGACAGCAGTGGATGTACATGATCTTTAGTTTGCTAGTTATTACAAAGATTACTTCAGGAAATTGTGTCCATACAACGTTTTCATTGTTACCAAGGTGGTTGCTAGGAACGCTGCTATCGATATTATTTCTGTTATGTTGTGTAACTGTTTAATGGTGTTATCTTTATTGCTACCCCCTTCCCCGTCAATGTATAATGTTGGTCCACAGCGCAAACGCATTAATTTAACAAAATCCGCATCTAAAATTGTGGCATAGATACTTTATTTTCCCCTGTTTAATTACAGTCTCACATCTCACATCACATCGTCATTAACAAATACCGGAAACAGACCGAAAACATAAAAAAAATTAAAAAAAATACTTTATTCCGAGTGTGCTTGCTTTTCTCTTTGAAAGTCATCACATAACGGCATTGTAATACACGGTTCGGCTGCATTAAATATTACATATCTGCCGTAGTTCTCTATTTATAGAGCTCTGATGAGAAGACTTCTAGACAAACATGAACTGCCGCCAACACTGAAAACGTGAAATATATTTAAGCAATAGCTCACGACAGGCCGTGGTATATGCTCATTATATCACAGCTAAGGGGCGTGGTTCGGCCCGACACGAAGCGGAGGGTCGACAACCCCCTTAGCTGTGATATAATGAGCATATATCACGGCCTGAAGTTAGCTATTGCTTTTATAAAACGGTTAACAAGTGTGGCAATATGAAAGAAAAATACACACTCTAATTTAAATAGTTTTTATTAGTAAATAATGATGTTCAAAATAAAATAGTCCCTCCGTTGCCTTCTGCACAAAACATAGTGCAAGGTGGTTGCTATGCAACAACACTAACAGCAAGCGAACATATTAGACAGAGAGCGTTGATCCATTATTTGGCTGTTTATTTACATTAATGTGTATGTTGCTGTTTATTGTGCATCCACTGAAAAACTGTCCAGCATCAGTAGCATGGCTTACGTGGTCACTTGTATAGGTTGAGGTTGTTCGAGGCTGTTGCTTGGCGTGGCGAGAATATTGCTCCACTTTCTCAGGTCCCCGAGATTGGGCTTCCAGTAGCTCTGGAGAGAGCTTTCGCACCTGTGGCCACTAACGGTCATAATCTCTCTGCTTTGTTTCAAGACCCGCATCAGAAAGCTTTTGAATGGTGGTACTTTTCCGGTTGGTCTACCTGCTCTTCACGTAGCTCTGCATGTCGTAGTTTAGGTGCTTTTTTTCTGGAGATAGGAACTGCTCAATCCACTCAATACTATAGTAAGACCCCCCCGGAGGTCGAAGTTAATCTTAAATGTTTCCATTTTATGCTTTGTAAGTTTGCATCGTAACGGAAGAAATTTTAATATATTTATAAAACTGACAAGTCAAATCAAGCAATCTGATTGGTCGATAGCGTTTTTGCGGACCTCTTTGATTACAGATTTGAAAACATCGTTGCTTGCTTTAAAAGTAGCACAATTCATTATGTTAAACCTTCAAAAGTATCTAGATATCCCTGCCCTAATGCCAAAGGAACTGCACACTGAATATGTTTTGCCGTTTGATGTCTATGTCTGGACCGCTGCGTCAAAAAGGAGGGCTTCTGCCCAGCTTCTGCCCCGTTACTTCTCCGCTGCTTTCTTGCTCCAGTATGAAAAGCAAACTGCAGGCAGTTTGCTTTTCAGACCAACGGTATACTGTTTTTCTCAGACGTGGAGGGATACTGCCTTGTTGTGAAAAGTAACTTACAATTCTACCCGTGGTATACGCTCAGTATATCACGGCTAAGAACCAATCAGATTGCTTGATTTGACTTGTCCGTTTTATAACAGCAATTAAACAACATCTTACATTTCTTTTCACACAATACATCTCCTTTCAGTATCAACACTAATTCGGCTGACTTTTATATTTGATCCAATTGGTAGACAGGCTGTATTTACACCATAAAGGTGCACAGCTGATATAAAGGGACACCTAGTGGTTAAAGCATGTTATTGAATTTCATTATTTTTATTATTAGATATTAATAGGATCCCTATAAAGTATATTAATTACTCGTTATTCTCTACTAATAGTTAATTAAAGACTGTATATAATGACTATTTTGCACATCCCTTTCAAGATTTCAAGATTTTCTAAGGTTTATTGACATATCATATACACAAACGGTGTAGTTATGCAATGAATGAAAAACTTGGGTCGCAGGTTCCTCAATAGTGCATTACAAGACATCTATCAATATTTGTGCATACATCCAGCAATGTTAACTATGTTGAAGCACTTATTTTAACTGATATTATACATATGTATTATACTCTTATAAGATGTATGTAGATATTTAATTCCCGGCCTTGTCAGATATTGAACAATCAATACATAAAGAACACTGAATTATTAAATATAAAACACAGAATTTGTGTGATTATACTAAATGATTTACAAATAAACCCCACTGCATATTTACAACTGTTACACATGCTGATGTAACACAAATGTTTCCAACTTGGGATCAATAAAGTATATCTTATCTTAAGATGATCGATGGCTACTGCCATATTTGCAAAATGTGCCTCTGAACCTTGACAAGTGAATGTTTCAGGCTTATCAATTAACAACAGGAGGGGTCACAGACATAAGACCAGCTGTTAAATAAAGCTCTTCTGACCTTAGCTGGCATGTGGGTATATATATTAATGCTGGCCACATAATTATCTGTTTTATATTTGAGTGTTTCCTGTCCCCTAAACCTCCAGGGATGAACACAGTTTAATACTGGCAACTTCTTATTATGGGAAATACGAAAACTTCTTTTAAAACTACAATTCTCAGTAGAGACGTGCCATAGATAGAGAACATGTTGCGAAACACAATAGCCAGCATGTGTAGTTCTGGGGACGGGGTGGGGGGGACGGGGTGGACCCGTTCAAATCCAGTTTTGGACCATCTGCCGTGGTTCCATCCCATTTCAAGTGCTGTTCGACGCTCGGCGTAACCCTCAGAGCACACTCTCCAATCACAGAGCTTGAGGACTATCTCGGGGTTTGTCAAGCGAAGCGGAGAGAATACTTACTTCCGGGTGTAATATTCACTAAAGCAAATGAGCTGCTCCGACCCTCGGTCCTGACGGACTCCAACTTGTGTTTATTAATCAAACAAATAAATAAACACAAGGATAATTATGTGTTATTGTTGAGTAAATGGAGAATTGCAAAGGGGAAAATAACGTATCTATGCCACAATTTTAGATGCGGATTTTGTTAAACTAATGTGTTTGTGCTGTGGACCAACACTATACATTGACGGGGAAGGGGGTAGCAATAAAGATAACACCATTAAACAGTTACACAGCATAACAGAAATAATATCGATAGCAGCGTTCCTAGCAACCACCTTGGTAACAATGAAAACGTTGTATGGACACAATTTCCTGAAGTAATCTTCATAATAACTAGCAAACTAAAGATCATGTACATCCACTGCACACATAATCTGAAATAACAACTGATATTTCTCGCATCAAATTACATCAAAACGCATTTTAATGGCCAAACTAACTTTAAAATAGGCATTTTCCAACGAGAATAAAACAAAGTTCGGCCATGTTTTTTTTTTCTGCAGGGAGAAATTTGAAGATCACGTGACATCATAGACGCCAGCCATTGGAATGAATGGAATTCAGTTGGAGGTCAACCAATCACAGAGCTTGAGAACTAATAACGGGGATTGTCAAACAGAGCACATGGTGTAGTCCTAAACGATAGCTGGGGATTCTGGGTAGTGTAGTGTCTTCTGCCATCTTTTACTCCGAAAACATATTTGTTTCTCCGAATCGAAGGGGAAAAATATAAAAGCATTGCACACAATTTAAACCACTCAATGTTGTGTAATTAACAAGGATAATCTGGTGTTTTTTAGTCGATGAATAGTGCAGATATCACTGTAAAATCAATCGACAGTAAGGGGAATATTTACTTCCGGGTGTACAATTCTCCGTTATCCAATGGAATGGACGCTAACATTGCCTTTAAGGGCAGCCGACACAAACGAATGCCGTGCTTCCATGAGCGTCAAATCCCGCCGCAGATGGGAATACATTGCAATCAGTTGAAAGCTATTTGCGTCCCTTTATGAAGCTGAAGGATCCTAGGAGCGTCACAACTGCACGCCACGGGACCCTGACCAAGCGTCGCTCCTGGACGTTTATGGAGTGAGAGTGTGTTGGCCTGACAGGATGGCTCTGCGAGTGCATTACACATGCCTATGGACGGGCGGGGAGAGCCCTCCCCACTGGGGTCCTTGCACACTCTACACGGGCTGTGGCTGTGTCAACAGCCCTATTCAGCGGCGTGAGTGTAGAAGATGCACAGCGGCGTCTTGGTCTACGCCAGGCCCCTTCATAAAGTTGTATCTCTTGGACATGTCTGGCTCCTTCTCGTCATCTGTGCTTGCAGAGGCAACACATCAGTGGTGAGAAGGGGGCGGGGGGGGGTGGCTGTGTGTCAGTAGGTATCTGACGTCCCTAAGGGGCATGGGAAAACATAAGCACATTATGTCCAGGGCCCCCCCTGGACGCTAGCTGAAGGGGTTGTAGGATGACGGTCGGAGGGCGTAGCCGCCTTATATACTGCCTAAATGCAGTAGTCCCCATAGAATCCAGTAGAGGGCTCCGCCTATGCTTATATAACTAGGGTTACAATACGTAGCCCCCAGTTTCACTTCAATTAACAGTAACTTAGGTAATATTTTTTACTTACTGCAATACGGGCAGAATCAATTATAAGTCCAACATTTCTGTTTTTCACCACACCTTGGCCCCATTCACTATCCAGTGATGCCGCTTTTTCTTTAAGTTTGGTTTTGTTTGACAGACCTCCGTAGCAGGCACTGCACGTTTTCCTGCTCGTCGGATTTGGAGTCTGGCAAGCTGGGCAGGGCCTGAACTTAGGATGAGTCATCATGACAAACAAGTATAGATAAACAAAAACACAGAAAGGGACTAACAACAGAAAGATGCACAGATAAGACACATACCCAGGTCCACATATAGAGATACACAGACAGCAACAGAGACAATTTCGCTACAGCAAGGACGGGGAGACGACGGCTCTTAAAAGTGCCTTTTGCATTTATGCTATTACAGCTTATAGTGGTGTTTAGCTTTCACTGAGAACTCAGAAGAATCTGTTGAGAGAAGAAAAAACTATTAGGAATTGAACACCTTACATTTTACAGTGGAATTATCTTTGTGAAAGAATTAACAACATCAACATAGCATGATTACAAAAAGACAGTTTTGAGCTATGGTAACATAGGTAACTGGAAATATATTATTAATGGCAACCATACAATTCCCTATTACTGTAACCTGTGAGCTCATATCTGACAAATAAAGGTCAACTAATATTTACGGGGCTTGGCATTAGTAGGACACCTGTCATGGACATGAAGGAATATTTCTGAACTTTTATGATTAGGCTATTTAATTTTTTGTATTGTTGTGTCATTCATTTAATCAACTCCAACCCCATTAAAAACATATAGCTGTCACATAATAACTACATTCATAAACAATCACAAATATTATTTCATGCAATAACAGGTGTCAGTCGTTTGCCACCTTTTAAATAAAGTTGAACTTCAAAGGCAACACCCTCTGTGCTAGCTAATAGCTAGTAGCAGCTAGCTAGCATTCAGCACATTTGATGCAGTAAGTTATACTTTTTTTAATGTCTTCAAATAATTTACAGGCGGAAAAGACTACTACCCTGCACTTGCAAATGTTCCAACAATGACTAATTGGTCCGACATAAGGCTGTTTGTACTGAATATTGAATGATTTTCTTGATTTCATTCACATGTTCACTGTGTTACTTACCTAGTGGAAATCGCAATGGGCTTTAACATTGTCACATAGATGACGTCACAAAAAGTTTCAGGAACACTGAAGCATCTGTACAAAAGTTATACTACGTAATGCCATAAATGTGCATAAATATAATGGATTGAATAATCAGACACATTTTCTGGCTATATTACGTACGTCCCTACGTAAATAATTCATTACCCAACATGTATCATCTCAACTTCAAATAAGAGAAAAAAATGCCTATAAGCCCATTATGTTGCCTAACTGTCGCCGAGGCCTATCACAGAGCATGACAATTTAGTCATTTTTTATAAACAATATATAAAGAGTATAATGTGTTGTAATGACGTCTCGCACCATATGCTTCAGCTGAGAACGGAATGCGCTCGTTGAATTTCGATGCAGCGGGGAGCGTTCTCATGGCGTCTATTATCAACGCTATTGGAGGTCTATGAAGGTGTATGGGACGCCCTGCCCGTTGAAAACTGACGCTCGAGAGGTACTCAGTGCGTAATAGGGTGACGGGAAGGCGTCCTGACCGATCGTCAATATGTGACGAGTTGGGAGTGAGAACGTGTTGATTCAAGAGCGTGCTCTACTACACCCGTCCCCCCGTCAGTGCTCGCAACATTTGAGTGACAACTTGTGTAGACCCGGGGGGCCTCATGACACAATTTGGCGTAGGGCCCCAAGTTGGCCAGGGGCATCTCCCCCACCCACATTGTTGCTGTTGTGAACGGTGTTGGGGACAAACTCAGCTACGTAAACGGTGATGGGATAATGCAGCACCAGTCTTGCTCTGGGCGGTGGAAACACAACCGGGGCTAAAAATAAGAACTGGTTCGGAACCAGAAAAGCACAAGCACGGAGCTAGAACTGGAACTGGTTTGGTGGAAGAGGGGCATTAGAGAGAACTCAAGTTTTAAGCACCCCGGCATTGGTTTCACGTTTGAGGTTACTGCTAAGCACTGTACTACAAACTAACAATTTATTTCTGTTGTTCACACTATTGAGTGTCTATGTGTCCTCTGTCCTTGAATGGTTTGGAGAGATCATTCTAAAGAGATTGTGCTTGTCCAGAAGAAAATAAATCCATTAGGTCTGGTGCCAGCAAAAGCAGCAACCACTGGCTTTGGCTGCAGAGAGAGGACACAACCTGGTTGCCCAAAGTCACCACTTGAAAGAGGAGGATATGGAAGGAGGTCAATCAACAGCTAAACAGCTGTTAAACAACTGTTGGGCTGAAGCCTTGATGGAAGCAAATAGTACAAAAACAATATCAGCATATTGTGATCAATAATATTGTGATGTTGTTTAATAGACAACGTTTTCTAAAAATAGCATTCTTACTCAACAGGTATAAAACAGTTGTAACTCGGTGTCCCTCCTTTGTTCTGGGGATTGTCTCGCTTTGTCCAGGTGCTCTCCTGGGTCAAAGTAATGTGCTTCCTTGCGCAGCTGTTCGGCCACCTGTGGAGGTGAGACAAAAGAGAAAGAGGGGGGGCGGGCATAAACAAAGAGAAAATAGGAATGCACAAGAATACTGAGATGGGAAGAGAATATATATTTGGTAAAAACATTGGCAACAATTGCAGCTGAGAAGTGAATGGCCTTTGCATTGTATTTCTCTGTGTTTCATCAACTAATGAAAAAGCCGATAATTCAAAAAAAGTACACAAATAAAAACCATTCCGTAAAAATGTATGCTAGGGAAATAATGCATCTGATGGAAAGACATGGGACCTACATTTCTAGATGATAAGATATGACTTGGTCAAGAGGATTGCCAGCCAGAGTCTGTAGTACAGACAGCAGTTGCAAGGTTGAAAGTTGTTGGCATGGTACAGAAACCTTGCATTTATTTGATACAAGACCACTTCAGAAAAATATCTTCAACGGTTCTCTGTACGGGAGGTGTTACAAAAGCCATGCAGTGTGTTTGCCTTCTACTTAAACCTTTCCTACACTCTATGTGGCCCAAGTGTTCTCCTGGTAGTAGAGTTTTCCTTGACTTCTGAACTTTACAAAAAGCTGAGTCAAGAACAGTATAAACTGTTTTTTGAAAGGAAAATATAGTCTTATATCAACCATTATAAATAGTTGCAGTGCCAGCAATATAATCGTAATGTCCTAAGCAGTGTTGTGCTAGTTACTAAAAACCAGTAACCATTACTAGTTACTTCATTTCAAAAGTAACTCAGTTACTTCACTGATTACTTACACCCAAAA